>NC_081411.1:327085758-327394091 GCF_030272615.1 Cryptomeria japonica | reverse complement strand
TAGTATCTCTTCCAAGTATCCGAACTTGTCCTTCTCAAGCAACTAGAAGGATTTTTGGCCTCTAAAAACAAGGTGTTTAGTAAGGATTTCTGTTAAGTGTTACTCCTTGATGTCACGCAAGCGTGATTGAGACATTAAGCCCACCAAGATACCAAACAAATGTAGTTGCGCAAGCACGATTTAGACCTTGAGGCCCTACTTAGATGTTGATATGAGAAAGAGTTCAAGGGTCATCACTTCCCAAGTAACTACAATTCCCATGTAACCCTTCCTTCAAAGCTTTCACTCATCAGGTATTTATTTATAGTGAGTTAGAATGCCAAGGTATTCTAGCCGTACTCACTTTTGGTCGTTCCCTTCTCACGATTATCACTTGCTTGTAAAAGCAAATGGTCGGGAAGGCAGGCCCTCTAAAGGTGACATACAATCAAAACAATGAGCATGGTATCGAAGATCTGGATTTCTGATCACCCTAAGAAGGATGAGAGCATACTCTCCTACTTTAATGTCACACTCAACAATCAAAGCAGAAACATGTTCATTCCATCCTATTTAAAAATCACTAGGTGCCTAAAACATTAATTGCAAACACCAAGTTTAGTTGTTTCTCCAAGGCAACTTGCAAAACCCAAGTTAGAAGTTTGAGGTGTTTATTCTTTGACTATCGATTCTGCATAAAACATGTTAGTAGTTTCATTTGTTGTCTTTGCCATGCGTATGCCAAGATGCTGCACAGATAATTAGTACCAAAGTCCAAAAAACAGAAAACAAAATGCAAAAACAAAACAAATTTCAAGTAAAACACTGCATTTTTACCTCTATTCTGGACTTTACACAGGCGCAGAACTCATGACACAGGCGCAGAACTCATAACACAGGTGCAGGTTACCTTACACAAGCGCAGTTTTTTTTTTTTTTTTTTAACACAAGCGCAGAATGCATTTACACAGGCGCAAAATGCATAACACAGGCACAAGTTGTCTTACACAGGTGCAGAAGTCCCCAGAAAACCCTGCACTACCCTGTTTTTGGGTTTTTGGCCTGCAAATCAACTCAAAAGGCACTCAAGACATGATTAGACAAGTTGTCTTACACAGGCGCAGAAGTCCCCAGAAAACCCTGCACTACCCTGTTTTTGGGTTTTTGGCCTGCAAATCAACTCAAAAGGCACTCAAGACATGATTAGAGGGTTAGTTCACGTCGGGTTCACCAATTAATGTAGCATAGGAAATAGGAAATCATCAAAGCAAATATCAATAATAGCTCAATCATAAAAGCAGATTGCAATGATCAATCCTAACACACTCAATAGAGACATGAAAATGAAACATTCAAAACTAAAAACTAAGCAAACCAGATGCAGATTCGAATGTCTCCTTCATGCGGCTCCATTGTCCTTCTTTCTTCTCCAAATAGCCTTGTTGTAGATCCCACCTACTAGTGCATGATCATAATATGAAAGCAAGTAGACAAGATGATTGCTCAAGAGTACTCGAAGCGTGATTTGACAAAGTAATTCAAAACAAGTGATTATTAGACAATGTGATTATTAGATAATGTGATTCAAAATGCGATCAATTGGGGCCCTTGATTGTAGAAATTCATCCAATTTATAGATAAATTGGAGAGAAGACAAGATTAGCATGAAATTGATATTTAGGCAATTGATTTCAAAAATAGGAAAATTGAGTGGAAAGAAGAAGGTTATGACACCTTCTATGTCATGAATTATGACATATTGCCAATGCAAAGGTTAGAAGACTAGAGGCTTATGACATCTTGCTATGCCAAAAGTATGACACATGAGAAATTCATGCTTCCACCGAAGCATAAAAATAGGGAGAACAAGAGAGAAATTAATTAGGTGGAAATTAAATTTGACAAATTAGAAAATAGGTGGAAATTAGGAAATTGATGCAAATTAGGTAAATTAATTAATAATTTTTCATTCATTAATTAATTTACAAAAATAGGAGGAATTAATTAGCCAATTAAATAAACATTTAATTGTGACAAGAAGACTTAGAATAAATAAATAAATTATTTAACCTAGAGGGAAAATGCCAAACAAGATTAAATAAATAAATCATAAAACCTTGGAAAATGAATTAGAAATGCAAGGATGACAATTAGGTCTTGATGTGAGATTGATTTGATATTGATTCGATCATGATTTTGGATTGATAAATGATTTGATTGATAAATGCATCGAGGAACAATGACAAATTGACCCAAATTGACATGATTGAAGAGGATGACGATCGATGTCAAATCGATCGTAAAACGACGAGATTGACAAGTTGATAAGAGATTGACAAGATCGACCAAAATCATGATTAAAGATTGTTATCGACAAGACCAAATTCGAAAGTGAGACAGATGAAGAATGTAGAAGAATGACTCAATGCTCGCAAATGATAAAAACCATGTGCGTGACATAGGAGAAATGTTAATGCGACGCAAAAACCTAAAATGAGGCAATGCGCAAATGTTAAAGTATGATCCCGCAAGCGTTGACCATTTTTAGGTGTCTACAGGTCATACCATTCCTTCTACTTTAGTTGTTGCAGAGAAAACCCAAACACATTTAGGAACAGTTGTTGCAAGTTCGTAGGAAGAAACTAAAATAGCGGCTGTAGGTTCTGAGAAGACACCATGGCACAACAGACTTGGGCATATGAGTGAAAAAGGTATGAAGGTAATTCATTCTAAAAAGGTTTTACAAGTTCTAAAATTTATTAATATGGATTTCTATGAAAGTTGTGTGTATGTCAAACAAAAGAGAGTTATTTTTCTCAAGGATGGGAAGCAAAAGAAGATGAAAAGTTGGAACTTGTGCATATAGATGTATGGGGACCATCTCAGGTATTCTCCCTCAGTGGCTCTCGGTGTTATGTTACATTCATAGATGATGCAAACAGGAAGGTTTGGATTTAATTAGGTATAAATATGATGTATTTGAAACATTTAAGAAATGGAGAACCTTGGTTGAAAATGAGACAGGTAAAATATTAAAATGTTTTAGATCTGATAATGGTGGTGAGTATTGCAACAAATAATTTAAGGATTATTCTTCCATTAATAGAATTCGTAGGCAGAAAATGGTTCCAAGAACTCTAGAAGAAAATGGAGTGTGCAAGGAGCATGAGATTGCATGCTGGGCTACCTTTAAACATGTGGGAAGAGGCTATCAATATTTGTTGTATATTTAATTAATAGAGATCCTTCAACTCCTTTGGGCTATTTTATTCCAGAGGAAGCATGGACAGGTAAGAAGGTAAGTTATTCTTTTCTCAAAACCTTCGGATATGAATCATTTGCACATGTAGATTTTGAAAATAGAACCTGTAGATGTATAAAAATGACCACTTTCCTAAGTGAATATTTAATATTCATTTTAACCTCATTCCTCTATTTAATTAAATTTTGTTTAATTAAATTATCCACATTCATCTATTTGATTAAATAAGTTATTCAATTTATTTAATTAAATTCACCTAAGTCTTTTCTACTCCTTTAATTAAATAAATCACTTTATTTAATTAATTTCCCTTTCTCTCCTTTTAATTAAATTTCTCATGGCAAATAAATAAATCTAATTTATTTAAATCCCCCACTTGCATCTATTTTGTTGAAATAAAGCAATTTATTTTAATTAAAATTACCCTCCATCCACTTGCATTCTCCTACATCTCCCACTTGCCTCTCTAACCCCCCTTCTAGATTCTTCTAATCACTTGTGAATTAGCCTAACCCATCTACTAAATATTATCACATCTCTAAACAAAGGGAAGTCACTTCTCAAACCCCCAAAGTCTTTGAAACCCATTAAAGGCTTTATGTCTTCAACAAGTTAACCTTGAAAGTCTTCTAAACCATTAATGGTTAACTCAACACTCTTGCATGATTAGAGACTCTCTCTAACTCAACCCTCATCTAACCCAAGGGTCTCATCAAGCATTCATGGCTTTACCCTTGGTTATTCCTTTAACCCTTGCACAAGAGTTTACCCTTTGGGTAAAATATTTATCCAATGGATAACCTTAACCTAACCTTAACCCTTACCTCCTAAGGTAACCATGAGGTCTTCTCAAGCATTTAATGCTTCTTACATCCCCTCTTAAGTAGTCATATGTTTACAATTGTCACCATTTCATTGGTGAGAATTGTAAAACATGGATTGATAACTTTCAATCCTGGCCCTTGATAAGATCATCCAATCCTGACCATCCATTGCCCCATTCTTCCTATAAATAGAGCCCTCATTCCTCCATTTTAATAATCCAAGTTTCATGCATCTAATCTATACTCATTTTTATAAAGCATTTAGTCTCTCTTTGAATATAAATAATCTAATAAACATTTTAGAAGTATTTCTATCATCATAATAATCATATTTAGCTAGTATATCATGTTAGGATATTTCTTTTACTAATCCTTGCATCTTATCATCATATACATGCTAGTTTAATTCATACTTGTTAATATCATGCATATTTAGGATTGCATTCATGTTAGATTGATCAAGTATCCCTCATTCTCATGATTGTCATCTCTAAGTCACTTTGCTCAGTGATTTGAGAGAAAAGGCATTGGCTTGAGGGGTCTTGTGAGATAGAGAACAATGGAACATCCCTGGGGAAGTTGAGTTATTCGATATAACTCCATAACTTGCACCCAAAGTCCCATTGGTGTGTGGACTAGTCCTGAATTCATATTTTCCATTTCATCACACAACTTTTCCCGCACACATTTCTGGCGCCCACTGTGGGGCCTAACCCCATTTATCAAATCATTTTCGATACAGGACTAACATTGTAGGTTCCACGGAAAACATGAACTAGCATGTTGGTACCATCTTTTAGCACATCCGGGCTATTTGTCAGCAAATCTGAAGTACTGTTTAGCACATTGGACCAATAACGTAGCACATTTTGCAGCAACCTTAGCGCATAAAACTTCTACTTATTCACGATAAGCATCATCGCTTTGAAGCATCAATTCAGCACATCCAAACAACAACATAGTGCATCCGAGTCTTCTATTAGCGCATTGGTGCGATTTGTAGCACGTAGGGTTTGCAGATTAGGGCATAACAGACATAGAGGAAAAAAAACAGTTGTAACCGAGACCGAAAATTAGACTTGTAGAAGTCCAGCTTGGAAACTCTTTTTTTTTGCTAACTATTGTTTTGATTGCAGGTCACTAACCTTTGTTTTGCAGGACTGAAAGGTTTATTTTGTTACTATTTTAGGCATTTGATTAGTTTTTTTATTTCTAACTTTGCTAAGTTAGTTGTTTGAAATTTTTCATTTTCCTTATTGGTAAAAATGAACTCATTTTCCTTTTGGGTTATTTAAAAAGAACAACAAAAAAAATCTTCAATCTTGTTTTCATAGGGAGAAAAACACTTCATTTTTGGGACTTAAAAAGAACAAAGACAAACTTTACTTTTGCAAAGCATAAAATGAACCTCACCTTCCTTTGGTGTTTAAAAGGATCCACTTCATTTTTTGCACAAGTTAAAGAACCTCACTTCCAAATTCTAGATAAAGCAAAAGAGGGAAATCCTTCCCCTATTGAATTCATTTTTGTTGACCATATCGAAGAATTTTCTTTGTTGACTAGGATTTATTTACTTAGATCAAAAAAAAAAAAAATCACTGATTTGAGAGTTAAAAAGAACACCATACCTTATTTGGAGCAACATCTCCCAATAAAAGTTAGCAAATCACTGAATAGAAGGGTTAAAAAGAACCATTTTGTGCTTTATCTTGAAAGTGGAAGGTATATGCTATCCCCTTAATTGGGTGACCAAAAAACCAAACCACTCTTACGCTTTCTTTATTTCAAGTATTTAAATTCTTTAGTAGGCTTGCCCTCCTGAGTTGCTCTTAGAGCGCTATTTAAATGGTCGGTGAGAGGGGAACAACCTAAGTGGGAAATGAATTTATTGCCAAGTGTTCCAACCCACTATAATCAAAAGTGGAGGATGACGAAAGTCCCTGCAACGGTTTTGCTCAGTGATTATCCTTCCCCTAGTATCTTTAAGATACGTAAAGCCTTTGTTCTAAAGGTTGGGAAGCCTTCCAAGGGAGTTTATCACTAAAGACCAAACATAAGCCTAATTATGAACTTTAGCAATAGAAACCTTGAGCTGAGTCAGTATCGAAACACTGGCAATATCATAGTGCAAGGGTGGGGAAGAATCCACCCCCAAGATTACTCACCATATAACTCCCAAGATAATTACCCAATTGTGAAGCAATTCACTTTGAGTTAATTTCTAACAAAAGGCAAAAAAATGGGTGCCCCCTAAGGGGTGACACGGTTGTTTGAGCTGACGGAGTATCGAGACTAGTGGGCTATGGTATTGTTGATGACCTTTGAATAAAAACTCTGTCTGAATTGTCTTCTTTATATCTAAACTTGTGAAAACATTGGGGATTTGAACACATCCTCGCAGAACATACACTCTTTGTTTAGAATAAGCAAAAATGATTGTCTCTTTTGTGCTATGTTTGCAATTTATAATTCAGAAAATCATGCATCAAAATTAAACAAGTGTTGAAAAATTTCCAAAAAAAACCAAAAACAAAACAAACAGAGTAGTTTAGCGCATATGAGCAATCTCCTAGCGCATCTAGATCACACTTTAGCGCATGCAAGCTGAAACTTAGCACACTCATTCTTAAAAATAACACGTAACAATCTAAAAATTTTGACAAACTTTTTACTAGCACTCTGAGACACCATATTAGCGCTTTGGAGCATCAGCCTAGCGCATTGGGGGCAAATTGTAGCGCTTTGAGTCTAAACATTAGCGTGTATTAAGGACATATTAGTGCATAACCCATCTAATTCGGTCAAAATTCAAAACTCTGGTTTAGCATGTAGCACATGCAGCTTAGTGCATTGGTGGCTTTTGATAATGCATCTAGATCACACTTTAGCACATCTAGTCTCTGTCTTAGCACATAGGTAAAATTTAGAAAAATAGAGAGCAAAACTGAGCATTTTCAAATTTTTTTATCATCATTCTCAGATACCCTTTTGGATCCTCAGTTGACCTTGCCAAGCAAAACTTGAACCAAAACATCAGAGAAATATTCCAAACAATCAAGCGAGTCAATCTTAGAACACAATTGTCAAAACTAAAACTAGCTTGAGATGAAACTTTATCCTATCAGAATCAAGAAGTATAATAACATTAATCAAAAGGTCCACCATCTAAAGGATTTCATCAACCAAACATACCTAGTTTAAAATTAAGTCATCAAATTGAGTCTCCATATCGGGAAACTCTTTATTTCATATCATTTGATGACTTTGTCATGGAGGTGAAATCTAAACCTCTACTCGATAAAAGTAGGCTTAAGTTTTCAAACAAAGTATCATAATCCAAACATCAAAGGAAATTATTGATCAATCATGTATGACCACTCCTCATATTTTGAGAAGAAAAAGTCTTCATCACAAAACTAAGTTGAAGAAATGATAACTCAGTTCTCAGAAACTTGCCAAATGAAATAGATTTCTCTATATAAATCGTCAACTCTTCAAATCACATCGCACCTTTCTCCATCATATGCGGCTATGTCTTCAAGACAAGTCAAATGAATTTGACGAAGAACCATTAAGAAGAAGAGCCTTTTGCCAAAAATAAGCATTCAGTCAACGCTTGAATCATGGAGGAAAGATCAACCCAGTTTTCTTCCCAAAAGTCTGCATCACTTATAACATAGCTCGATTTGAACCACCAACCCCCGAACAACGAGAAGAAGAGGAGTTCATCCCCTTTGTCACAAAAAGTTTCTACTAGATGCCTGCTATCACTCTCTCTCAATGAAACAAACAAAGCGAACCACAATGAAAGTCCAGTATGGGTTGAAGATTATCAAATCCTTTCAAGTATCCAAATCTAGAGGAAATAGAGATTATTGAGGAGCTTATTCAAGAATGTCAAGAAAATCCCTCATTCCAAAAACTCATGGAAAGACTCATAGATGCTAACAAAGAAATTCATGCTCATGGTAACAAGAAAAGGAGTTAGGATTCCTAAAGCCTTCGACATTGAAATCTTTAGGACAAGGTCTCGAAATTATGCTTATCGATAACAACAGAGAGAAGAGGAGACATGTGAACTTGAACAAAACATACCTAAACAACATAACATACTAGAACACACCCATACCCAAACTAGGGATAATGAAAGAGAAGAACCATTTCCTCGGCAAACAAATGCGCCCATGGTTTCTCTTACACAACAAATGAAAATGCTGCAGAGACAAATGTAGGACATGCAAAAGGGGATCACAATACGATACTCCTTAAACAAAATTTGTCCTTACCCCTTTAACAGAAGATTGAACATGATACCTTTTCCCCTGAATTCAGACATACACAAATATGACAAATATGATGGTAAGAGTGATCCTCATGATCATGTTTAGGAGTTTTTTACCATGAGCCTTGAATTTGCTCATGATGACACTTATTTAATGAGGTTGTTCCCAAGAAGTTTGGGAGGGAAAACAATGAAGTGGTTGTCTAAACTTACACCTCCCGTCAGATCCTTTGATGAGTTGGTCAATAAATTTATCACACAATACTCCTACAATATTCAACATGCAATCAACATGCTGGATGTATGCAATAACAAATAGAAAAACAATGAAACATTCATGGTGTTTCTTCAATGATGGAGACGTGTGGTTTCTAGATATCCTCGAGATGTGCCTAAGAAAGAAAAGATGGGAATCTTTATCGATAATCTGAATAGTGAGATGAGTTATCTACTCAAGCTCCAGTGCATACCATCTTTTGCCAAATTAATAAAAAATGGAATCCAAGTAGAGGAGGCATGTATCAAGAAAGGAACCTTGAAGTTCTTCAAAGAAGGAACTAATTCATCCAACTCTCATTTTAACAACCAAAACAATAACAACACCTTAGAAAAATCTAGATTCTGGACCAAAAACAAAAATGCAGTTAATGAAGGAGGAATTGATGCTAATGATATGAAGTCCAGACAACTAGTATTGGCTTTATCAGGCAATCCCTAGTCTACTAAGAATCAAAAGGGTGCTAACCAATGCACTAACACTTATTTGCCAAATACCAATTAGGGACCTTCAAATCTAAATACCAACAAAATGTTGGCAAATGCACACTCCAATGAGATACTGTAGGTGATTGAAGGTTTTGTCATTGATGGCAACCTTGCAATCATATGATACTGACAAGACAATTTACCAGCACTAGCAATAATAGAATCTGCACCGACACACAGGACACCGACAGTAAAAGGAAGTATACCAGCACCCAGGCCGACATGAATTTTGTTTATATTATATTTTGTAATTAATTGTAAAATCATTGTAAGCCAACTTGGCAAGTTGTAAAATGACTCATATATGTATGAGATCATTATAGAACATTTTGTAAGGTAGTAGATAGGTGAAATAAGGCAGACCTAATATGCGAATTATAGGTTAAAGGTTTATGTATGAAGTAGAGCTAAAACCAGTACTGGATTTGGCATAGTAGATGCTATTTTGAAGCAATACAAGACATTGGATTTGCATAATCCATTTTTTAAGTCAGTGAGACTTCCCATTTTGTAATTGAGAAGTGAGCTCTAGGCACTTGGCCTTCCTGCATGTGCAGGCCCCTATTGTAGCAGTAATATTCTCTTATTGGCCAGTAAGCGAATATTGTGGGTCACAAATCCCACCGAGGTTTTTCCCACACCGGGTTTCCTCATTAAACTACTGTGTTATGGTGTGCTTTTCATGTGGTTGCTGTTATCTCTATTTACTGCATTACTTTTTGTTTACCGGTATACAATATTGATATGCTTTACATGTTTTAAGTTAAGAAAATTCTATAACCGGTTAGATACTGATTCACCCCCCCCTCTCAGTATCTTTGGGAATCCTAACAATTGGTATCAGAGCCTGGTCCTCTATTTTCAGAATCCTAACAACTTGAGGAAGATCTTGACACCAGTAGAGATGGAAAACTTGATGAAGCAATTAGAAGTAGCTCTCTCAGACTATGATACAAAAAAGTTGAAAAATATCAAGCTTGAAGATGATCTAAAGGTTGCACAAGATATTATTCAAGCACTTCAAGAAAATCTTACCATTGCAAGAAACAAGAGAAGAGAACTTTGTGAAAAGATGCAAAATGAGAATGATGAAAAGGAAACTCTTAGTGATATGATGAATAAGCTGAAACAAGAAAACATGACAACAAAGAATGAGATGCAGGATATGACTATGAGATTTTGTAAAGAAATTGAAGATAGAAAGAAGAATGAATAAGATTTGACTAGAAGACTGAATGATGCTGCAAATGAAAACACAAGACTTAGTTATGAAAATGATATGTTGAAGATAGATTTGATGCACACACAAAATGACTCAAATGAACTTATGAGACAAAAAGGTATCTTGGAAAGAGATCTGGCTACTGCAAATCAACACAAGGAAAAATTCAAGAAAAGCTCAGAAGAACTTGGTGACTTTCTGAAAAATCAGAAACCAAATGGTGACACTAATGGCCTTGGCTTTGAAGCTGGCGAAAGCTTCCGTATTGCAAACACACATGATCATAACAAACCGACAAGACAACCTACTGCTTATAAATTTAATGGAAAATGCTTTAACTGTAACAAGTATGGTCATAGAGAAAATCAATGTAGATCTAGAAATTATCAGAGCACTAATACACCCACTGGTCAATGCTCCAAATGCAACAAAGTTGGTCATAATTCAGAAAATTACAAAATGAATGTAAGATGTTATGTTTGTGGAAGATTTGGACACTTATTTAATCAGTGTAGAACACAAACCGGCATAGGATATGGGAAAGCTATTCAGAAAAACAATGTGACCTATTATGCTTGCAATAAGATTGGACATATTGCAAAATTCTGTAGAAGTAAGGCATCACCGACAAGTAATAATGGTGCTAGTTTGAAAGGTAAAGAAAAGGTTGAAGAGGTAAAGCAAGAATTCTCAAAATAATGGATCAGAAAGTCAGATCTAAATGTTGATAGGAATACTCCTCCACCGGTAGAATAGAGTAACACTCCATCGGTAGAACAGAGTAACACTCTACCAATAGGAGACTCTTCATCTAACTAAAGAAAATTCCTTTGAGGGTTTAGCAACCAAATGTGAAACATGCTATTATTCCCTCGGTTGATGATGAGAAGTTAAAATTACTTCTATACCGACAGATAAGTTAGGTCATTACTTAACTAGCATGCATTAAATGTGGTGGTTGGCAAAATTAACATTATAAAACAAGTGTTTTGGCTCCATTTTCATTTTATCGAGCATTCAAATCTTCGAGAGCGCGAAAATTCCGAGCGAAGGCATTCCAAGCAAAGAAGTGAAGCAATTCATCAAGCAATCATTCCTTAAGGTAGATAAAGGTATTTATAACCATGGCTTCTTCATCTGCTCCTGAATTCATTGCAAACCCTATTGTTGTTGTAGTTATTAAACGCCCTAGACCTGTATTCTAGTTAGTTCCTGAAATTGCCAAGAAAGATGATAACATTGGTGCATTTTCTAAAATGCCTAAGGGAGTTTTTGCTGAAGACCCTAGAATGTATATACATTGTCATATAGAGGAATTAGGTGATGAGGAAATTAAGAATATGTATAAATCTATAATTTGTAATGAATCCAGAAATATCAAACCTGAACACAAGATAGTTGAAACCCTAGGTTTCACTAAAATTCTCAGTATCCCAGATTTTCCAAAGGATGTTATAAGGATAGTACTAAGCAGGATACATGGTGAATTCTTCTGGTTGGACTCAATTCACAAAATCACAAAAGAAGCAGTAAAGGCCGTGACAGGGTTACCCTCCACTGGTAATAGACTTGATAAGACAAAGAAGGTCTCAAATGACCTAGTGATAAACCTAACCCATGCAACATCTGATAAGAGATCTTTAAGGGTAAATGATGTAACATATATCAATGTCAAATTCATCAGTATGATCTTAGGATACAAAACTACACATGCAAATAGGTTAAACTCAGTCTCTAGCCTATGCATTAAAAGTGCCTATGATATGATTAATGATAATGCAAGAATAGATGTGTGCGAATGGCTTAAAGATGAACTGATTGACAATTTGGGAAAGATAAAGAAAGACAAAAAGGGAACATTCAGATTTGGAAACCTACTTGTTTGTCTAATGTTGCACATAACCAAACAAGTACCCGGTATTGGTATTAGAAATTTTGGTTTTGATATACCGGTAGGCAAATAGTTGTTAGATTTACTGAACAACATGGGAGAGAACATAGAAAACAACATAAATGAGCATTTTGAGGCATTGAAGGCCCGAATGAAGACCAGAGTTAGATTGTCACAAGCAATTGTGGACAAGTATAAGGATGAAATTTGTTTTGTAATAAAGAAGGATGAAATTTGGATGGAGGCAGTTATCCCAAGAACCATCTGGGTTACTGAAATGGGGTATGAAACTGATGACCACATAATAGAAACATATGCAAAAGCCCTCCTAGAAGCACCTAAGGAACCTAAAGAAGAGGTATTTGGCAGTGCTGAGACTATTGAAAAAAAAACTCAATCCAAGAAAAATGTTAAAAAGGTTGAGGCAACAGTTAGAAAAGGATCCAGGCAAGCAAAAGCTATTAAGGAAGATGTACTTAAACAAACCGGTATTACTGAAGATGAGTTAGAAGCACTTCAACTGGAAACTCACATTTCACCGGTTGGAACTTCTTTAGAAAGTGACATACCAGCTGTATTTAAAAGAGTTGTGAGAAAAAGGAAATCTTCATCAGTATCTTCACCTTCTCCTAGAAGAACAAGATAGAAACAACAGGCAGTAAGGCCCCCAGCAAAGAAATTAACTCCGAAGAAGAAAAAGGTGACTCCTAAGAAGAAGTCTATAGCTCCTATTGATAAATTACTAGATGAAATTACTGAGGATGGTAAATTGAAAAATATCAGCAAAATTTATAACACATTATCAGATGATGACAAGGAGGAAGTAGAAAATAGTGTAATCCTACATAGATATCCACAAGAAATTTTTGATGCAAGTTGTTGATGAAATACCGACAGATCTCTACAATAGACTTGAAGCTAGGAGAGTAGGTATTATTGAGCTTGATAAGAAAATAAAAATTGAAAAATTAGTTGCTGTACATCCTGTAAACTCACCTGATGAGATAGATAAATTGATCTCAGAGGCTAACCAGTCAGTATTTTCAACTGCTCACTGACATGTAGCACTAATGGCAGGGAGAGTAAATGAGGTAACAAAAGAAACAACTAATGCATGGGACATATTCCTTGTGGAGAAGGAAAAACACAAATTCTTTGAAGAGGAAATAAAGAAGTGCATGAGACAATTTGACACTCTTTTACCGGCACTATGTAATACACTAAAAGAGTTTAAAACTTTGTATAGAGATACATGCAAAAAAAAATTCTTGACAGTAGATATAGACAAGAAGATTAGCAAGGTACAGGAAGAAATAAATAAATTAGCTGACAACTTCATTAATTCATTTGAACCATTATCAGTTTTTGAGCAGAAAACAACAGGGTTTGAGGAGGAACTTCTAAAATTGGAAAGAGAGAAGGAAAGTATATAAGGAAAGGCAAAAGATCTAAAATGGAAACTTAGTCCAAGATTGGACTACCTCGCCTCCTTAAGAAAAGAGATATTTGAGGCTCTAGTTCAAGGACAGAAAACACCGGAACAACAAATGCAACACCTCACCAGTACAATTCAGAGGATAAAGGCCACATTAAAAGATAGTGAACGGTTCACTCAAAGCCTGAATCTGGTATTGGTAGATCTTTTTTAGATTGTAACCAACTGGTTACAAGGATGAAGCTGGAAACACACTCAATTGACACTTTGACAACCTTTGTCATTGATGCCAAAGGGGGAGTAGTGGTAATGAGAAAAATAATCAGCAAATGGCTCATCAGCTCAGGGGGAGCACATATTTTTTTTGGTACACAATTTTTGGTAAGACAATTCTGGCAGATTCTTTTTGGATGACACTTTTTGGATTTTTCTCATGAGTGTTGCCATCAATGCCAAAGGGGGAGATTGTTGGAAAATGCACACTCCAATGAGATATTGTAGGTGATTAAAGGTTTTGTCATTGATGGAAACCTTGCAATCATATGATACTGGCAAGATAATTTATCGACACTAGCAACAATAGATTCTACACCGGCACACATGACACCGACAGTAAAAGGAAGTATACCGGCACCTAGGCCGACAAGAATTTTGTTTATAATATATTTTGTAATGAATTGTAAAATCATTGTAAGCCGACTTGGCAAGTTGTGAAATGACTCATATATGTATGAGATCATTATGGAACATTTTGTAAGGTAGTAGATAGGCGAAATAAGGCAGACCTAATATGTGAATTATAGGTTAAAGGTTTATGTATGAAGCAGAGCTAAAACCAGTACTGGATCTGGCATAGTAGATGCTATTTTAAAGCAGTACAAGATATTGGATTTGCATAATCTATTTTGTAAGTTAGTGAGACTTCCCATTTTGTAATTGAGCAGTGAGCACTAGGCACTTGGCTTTCCTGCATGTGCAGGCCCCTATTGTAGCAGTAATATTCTCTTATTGGCTAGTAAGCGAATATTGTGGGTCAAAAATCCCACCGAGGTTTTTCCCACACCGGGTTTCCTCATTAAACTACTGTGTTATGGTGTTCTTTTCATGTGGTTGTTGTTATCTCTGTTTACTACTTTACTTTTTGTTTACCGATATACAATATTGATATGCTTTACATGTTTTAAGTTAAGAAAATTCTATAACTGGTTAGATACTGATTCACCTCCCCCTCTTAGTATCTTTGGGAGTCCTAACACAACAATGCCCAAGGAAACAACACAAATAAAGGAACTAATCCAAATCAAAGGGGTAACACCAACAATTTCCCAAATAGATGAATCTACACACCATTGGGGAAATCCTTAGAATTAGCATTCCGAGAACTCCTAACAAACAATATTATCACATTGCTAGCCATAAACAATTTTGAACCCCAAGTCAAACCATCTTGGTGGAATGACTCACACTTCTGTGATTTTCATCGAAACAAAGGACATCAAACATTGTTCAAGACATGATTGATAGAGGTGATTTAATGGTTGATGGTTTCAAAACAAACAATGATCATGACACATTTAAAAATCCTCTTCCAAATTACAACAAGAAAGGAGCTTCATCATCAAATGATACCAGAGGCACTCGCGTAAATCATGTATGCAATAACACCATCAATCATATATGGACAAATGACGACCAAGTAAATATCATTAAAATCAAAGACAAACACGAACATGAGTCGATCAATGTAACCACCAGAGCTCAAAAATATGTCTTGAGAGGACATACATCAACAACAACCATTCTCCCCAAGACTCAGTATAACTTAGTTGATCAACTGTGGAAAAATCTTGCTCAGATATCCATACTCAAGTTACTAAAACTTTCGCCGAAACATAAGGACATCTTGGAACAAGCACTAGTTGAAACAAATGTGCCTCAAGATCTGGATATTGATAAATTTCAAGCCATGGTGGCTTACATGACAAGGCCTCATAATCTCACATTTTCTGAACATGATAATATCTCCTTGAACCATCCACATAATACTCCCCTTCACATTGAAGTCTTAGTCTACAAACGTCGAGTTAAACGAGTATTAATAGATGGAGGTGTTGGTCTCAATATCTGTACCTTAAAGCTTATCCATGCATTAGGCTTCTCTAAACAGTCTATTTATCCACACAAAAATATCACCATTAGGGCATATGATGATGAAGAGAGATCATCCAAGGGAACAGTAATATTACCTATTTAGGTAGGACCGATACAAAGGGAAACTATGTGCCAAGTCTCAGACATAGACTTAACATACAATATTTTATTAGGTCATCCTTAGATACATGAAATGCAAGCAGTACCATCAACATACCATCAGTGTGTCAAATTCCCCTATAATGGACATAAGATTTCTATATCAATAGATAATAACCCCTTTCAACATTGCAATACCATGGGGGCAACCCAAGATAGCATGGTTCCACACAACAGGGAAGTTCAAACATCCTTGGCATTAGATCATCATCAAGAAAAGCTCAAATCTTTATCCATAGATTTCAAACAAAAGATGAAAATTAAAGAGCAAGGCATGAGAGAATACTCTTTTGAACCCATGTGCCTAACCAAATTACCAACATTGCCAAAAACTCACAGTCAGCCTTCTGGATCGACACATCAAGCAACACAACCCATCACCAAGTTTGATGGAAAATTTATCCAATTGGGCACACTAGTACATGAATCAGAAGAGAAAGACATCCTTAGTTGGCTATACAAGGATGAGGAAGAAGTCCAAGCTGCTACTATAGAGGTAGCCATAAGCCATACCAACACAATAGTATGGAAAATGATTCCTGATCATGCAACAGATGGGATACAATGCCAAAGGATCTATAAACAAGCATCAAGAAGGCATTACAGAACCATTGGACCCTCCTTCACAGTTTTCTAGAGACAAAATAGGACTGGGATATGGACACAACCTACCCTCAAGGAAAAAGAAGAATAAATATCAAAAACCTCAGTGGAAAGCAAAGAAGAAATACAATGAGGACTCATGGAAAGAGGCATTACACGAAGTAGCAAAAACAATAAGGAAAGAGAGAGAACACTAGGAAAAAGAGAAACAACAAGAGGAGTTGGCCATTCAAAGAGAAGAAGCATCTTACGAGGAAATACACCATGTCCAAGAACCTATTCAAAACAAGGCAAATTAACCTCCTAAAGAAAGTACTACTCTTCAAGGAGAAATAGTATATGAACAGATACAAAGAGTACAAGCAGGTTCTGATACGGAATTGGAGAAAATTACTAGATTGGTATGAATTATCAGGGATCTCTTTTCACCTTACAACATACCTATCAGCAACACTGAAAGACTGGGACAATACTTCTAAGACTAATTCTAATGACTATGAATGGGGCACTTGTTCAAATATTACTAAAGATATACCTGAAGGTGCTATTCATACACCCCTTTCTCAAGAAGAACACAACACGAAAACTAGATAACTTGAATTTGGTCCACAGCATATCTATGAAGCTACAGAAAATAAGCAACAACACTATGAGCAAGTCTACATGGAAGATGATACCACTGAAGACCTTGACAATATCATTAACTTAACCAATCTCTCAGACAAATTTAATGATACCTCTATCATGACACTTACCATAGTCGACCTTGACCCACCCAATGACTCTTTACCGCTCGTATTTCTTGATTTAATAGAATGGGATGAACCTAAACACCATGACATACCTATTTTACCAGATGACAAATATATTGTCCATTACCTATGTCTGTCAATCTGGAAACACACTCTACCAGCAAACAAAATAATGATTTTTGCAATCAGGAGGGTGCCAAGTCTCTTAGTCGCAAAAATGAAAGAAATAAAGGATCTAATGCTGAAAACCAGTCAATGGCAGCACTAGATCACAAAAATGTCAAAATAAAGGACGCATCTGGGTGAAAATGTTTTTAAGGCACCTAAGGATGGGAGACTTGACACTCTTCCTGAACACTATTAAGAGAGATCACCCATATTGATTGAGCCCACAATCAATCAATCAACATTGGTACAAAGGAAGCAGCTAAAAACATACACCTAGCAGAATCTCTAACAGAGGAAGAATAACTAGAGTTTATCAGATTCTTCAAAGAAAAGAAAATCAATTTTTCTTGGTTCTATGTAGATATGCCTGGAATAGATCCAAACTTAATTATGCATAATTTATCTATTGCTCCAGGAGCTAAGCCAGTCAAGAAAAAACTAAGAAAGATGAATCCGTATATAGCACTGATGGCCAAAGCTTAACTAAGAAAACTATTAGATGTCGGATTTATTCGACCTATAGACTATGTTGAATAGATTTCAAATATTGTGCCAGTTTCAAAACTAGATGGAAGCATCAGAATATGCATAGATTTTAGGGATGTTAACAAAGCCTATCCAAAGGATGACTTTCCTTTGCCCAACATCGACATAATTATAGACCTCACAACAAGCCATGCAATGCTATCATTAATGGAAAGTTTCTCTGGCTATAATCAAATCAAAATTGCTCCAGAGGATCAAGATAAAACAATGTTCACCTATCCTTTGGGAACGTATTGTTGGAATTCCATGCCTTTTGGGCTGGAGAATGTTGGGGCAACTTATCAAAGAGCAATGAAAACAATCTTTCATGATATGATGCATACCTTCATGGAGGACTATGTGGATGATTTACTAGCTAAGCCAGTTACCTGGGTAGAACATTTGGGCATATTAGATAAAATCTTTCAAAGATTGGAGAAATTATAAATTAGGATAAACCCTAAGAAGTGTGTCTCCAGGGTGACATCAGGCAAATTATTAGGCTACATTGTGTCAGCAAAAGGATTGAAGTAGATCCAGCGAAGGTACTGGCCATCATGGAGATTCCACCTCCCAAGAACATTAGCTAATTCAAATCTCTACAAGGACAACTCTAGTCAATCAGGCGATTCATAAGCCAACCAGCAGATAAAAGTCTACCATTCAATCATCTACTACATAAGAACATACCATTCAGATGGGAGGCCAAGTGTGTAGAATCATTCTATCAAATAAAAAAATATTTAATGAATCCACCAGTTCTAGTACTACCAATAGTAGGAAAATCACTCATCCTCTACATATCAACAACTGCCATATCATTGGGGGCACCGTTAGCACAAGAAGATCAAGAAGGCAAGGAACGAGCTATATATTACATCAGCAAGACATCAAATGGCTATGGGCTCAATTACACATTCATTGAGAAGGCCTGCTTAGCTGTAGTCTCTGCCTTTCAAAATTTCCGACATTACATGCTAGCCCACACAATCAAGCTAGTACTGAAAATTGATCCTCTCAAGTATTTACTCAGCAAAGCAACTCTTACAGGCAGATTATCTAAATGGGTCATGATTCTCAGCGAGTTTGATATCCACTACACAGAGCATTAGGCTATCAAGGGACAAGTAATTGCAGATCAATTTGCTGAAGTACCACTACCTGATAAGTAGCCAATGAAGTGAAATTTCTAGATAGGGATGTCCTTACTATTACCACCAAGCAATGGACCTTGTACTTTGATGGTTCCTACACTCAACATGACTC
The DNA here is from genome assembly GCF_030272615.1 of Cryptomeria japonica. Classification (NCBI taxonomy): domain Eukaryota; kingdom Viridiplantae; phylum Streptophyta; class Pinopsida; order Cupressales; family Cupressaceae; genus Cryptomeria; species Cryptomeria japonica. The sequence continues at coordinate 327,374,807 of NC_081411.1, read as the reverse complement.
AGGCGCTAGTATCTTGTTCATCATTCCTGAAGGGCACACCATACCAAAATCATATAGACTCATGTTTCCATCCACAAATAACATCGTTGAGTATGAAGCACTGGTCATAGGAATCAAAATGGCCATGGAATGGAGAATCACAAAACTAAAAGCCTATGGAGATTCCCAACTGGTTATAAATAAAATCAACAATGAATATCAGACAAAGGATGGCAAGCTACTGCCATACAAAAGAATGGTAGATAAATTCAAACAATATTTTGTACACATCACCTTCAAGCAAATACTAAGGTTGGACAACAGAGGAGCTGATGCAATAGCTAATATCGGTTCACTGCTACAAATTCCAGAGCAACAGAGTCGTTATGAGTTTCTGGTAGAGCAATTATTTTCCCCAGCCTATGACAATTCTGCATCCCATGTTATCTATACCTTATCTAGTTCAGATTCTCTATTATATGGAACAATCTATGAATATCTTAAAACCAATACCCTACCCATTGACCTATCACATAACCAAAAATGCAACTTTATCCGGCAAGCTGCCCAGTATACCTGAATTGCTGATACCCTTTACCGTCGAGGTCTAGATGGTACTCTTCTTCCTTGCCTTGATCGTAATGAATCTGACTCTTCTTTACACGAGTTTCACGAGGGTATTTGTGGCACATATTCAAGTGGTCCTACTCTTGCTAAAAAACTTCTGAGAATGAGGTATTACTGGCTGACAATGGAAAAAAACTCTTATCTCTTTGCAAAGAAATGTCCTAAGTGCCAAATCCATGGCAATCTTATCCATGCACCAACACAAGAATTGCAGCCATTTACAACATCTTGGCCTTTCTGTCAGTGGGGACTTGATTTAGTAGGGAAAATCCATCCTTCCTAAAAAATGGATCGAAGCAGTCCCACTGACCACAATAACTGAAATTTTTTTGCCTCATTTGTTCTCAATTATCTGATCTGCAGATACGACATTCCCAGTTCTATCATTACAGACAACGGGTGTCCCTTCAAAATTTAGGATGTGTGAGAAATCTGTGAACAATTCAAAATACAACATCATTTCTCTACACCTTACTACCCATAGGGGAATGGTCAAGCTGTGGCATCAAATAAAACAATATTGAAAATCCTAAGGAAGACAGTAAATGACGTAGGAAAGGATTGGCATGTGCAACTCAATCCGACACTTTGGGCATATAAGACTAGCATTCAGACACCTATAGGGGCTATGCCATATTCTTTGGTATATGGATTAGAAGCAATTTTACTTCTTGAGGTAGAGATTCCATCACAATATCTTTGAAAGGTCTCATTCTAGATGACGAATATCAGGTCAATAGATTGCAAGAACTAGAGCTTCTGGATGAAAAATGACAACATGCCTATAATCATCTCAAAGCATACCAACAACACATGTGCAAAAGATACAACCACAAAGTCATCCCTAGGATTTTTAAAATTGGTGATCTTGTACTCAAAGGAAATCTCCGAAATTAACAGGATCGAGAAAAGAAGGGGAAGTTTGAACCTAACTGGTTGGGTCCCTATGTTATCATATCAGCCTATGGATCAAGTGCTTATCATCTAACAAATTTAGAGGGAGATATGATTGATGAATTAACCAACAACATCCATATGAAGAAATACTATACTTGTGTGGTCTAATGCATATAAAAAGTGAAAAATACAAAAAATCAGAAAAATAACAAAAAAATCAAAACAACCAAAAAAGAAGTGCAATAAAAACAAGTGGTGAAAACCTGACAATAGATGCTATTTGTGAGGGAACAAATCCTCTATCTATCATTACTCATATCTTTTGCAACCAAAGTCAAAGCTGATGGCCATCACCCAACACCTTTCACGCAGCATTATCTCGGACACACTTAGCGTAGTCACTGTCCCCACTTATCTAAAGATCAGTTCATTATATCCCACCATGGCTTGGTAATCACTATAAATATCCACATCGATCAATATCTATAGCTAGGGCTAACATTCCTCCGATTTCAAGCATTCCAACAAAAATCAAACAATAATTGTAGGACATCAAGAAAATCCTGTCAACACTAGCTCATCAACCGAGAAAACAAAACACTAATCCTATTAACAATTTCAACACACACAATAAGGATGATTTTTTGAATTATAATTTTTTTACATCTCACATGAATTTTTGACTATTTTACACTTAAACATTTTGAATTATTGGATCTCCTAAATTTTCTCAATGATGCATCGAGCTAGAGAAAGTGGCTGGAGGGTTTGATATTTTTTAGTTTTCTATCTGTGAGGCGATCACTTGTATTGTGCAAAATTTTGTCTCAAGATGTGATTATGAATGTATCACTAAAGATATTGTTCTAATTTACGCATACAAATGGTCCAATCTTGTCTGTTTATATGCAAGCAACACCCAGGTCATCTTGGTTCAATTATACCTCGACGCTTGTGCCATCTTGCAATATCAAAATCCATGTAAGTTTTTCTCAGGTCATTATGGTTCAATTATACCTTTATGCTTGTATAAACTTCCAACATATCAAACACTCAATGATGATAAACAAAAACGGAGAAAAAACATGTGACCACAAGAATGACAAATGATAGAATGAGGATGATCAATTAGTTGCATATCATTTTATAAATAAGTTGCATATCATGTAAATTTGCATTTAGTTGCATATCATTTTAACTTGGCATTAGTTGCATATCATTATCATACATATCATTTTCAAGATATATCTCACATTATATCATTATCATATATTTCATTTTCAAGATACATCTCACATCACATCATTATCATACATCTCATTTTCAAGATACATCTCACAAGTCAGTCATCATCAACCATCATTAATCAATATCAAATTAAAAGCATTTATCACTACATCTTCATCATCAACCATCATCAATCAATATAAAATCAAAGCATTTATCTAGGCATCACATCATCATCGTAGAAACATCATATCAATGCATAAATCATCATCCATAAACACATCACATGTGGATCAGAAAATTGGTTTCATATATCTCTCTCTCAAAAATGGTCAAAATATACAAAGGATGTCATGTCTGTCAAAAATACAACACAATGATCAAAATACAATAGAGACAACTCTCTCAGGTATGATTATCTCTTGAGGCTAATGGTCTTGCAGTAGATGTCCCAGCTCCTAGATCTCCAGGTGGATCATGTCGAGAAGGCCCTGTAACACCTCTGCTCTCTATCCCTGACTGACTCTTAGCTGATCAAATAGCAACAAAACTAGAAGCCCTCTGCTCTCTAGGTACTAAATCCTGATACAACTGCCTATAGTACTCAACGGCCATGGTAGTGTATCATATCTCCCTCAATGTGTCCTGCATTAGGGTACCAATTGTTGCTCTTTGTAGTCTCTTTGCAAGATCCTCTTCTCAACCCCAACGCTCTCTCTTCGTATCCCACTCTACGATAATCTGGGCAATCTGGTGCTGCTGAGCCAATACCTGTGCCTAAAGTTGCTGCATTGTGATATGTAGGGACCTAATCTGTGCGTTTTGTCGGTGGGTGGGTACCCGGACCTAAATAGGTACCTGTGTCGTGGTCCCACCCATCCCTATCCCTATCCTAGGACCTGATGGAGGTAGTACATCTAATCTCCTCCTCTAGGTCGACCACTTAAACTCCTCCATCCCACCCACAGTTGCTAGCACCTTGCCTGCTCTACCAACCCCGCTAGCTCTAAGAACCAAACCTCCCCTACCTCCATCACAACTCGGTCATCTAACTAATCCAATATCTCCTCTCCTCTCTCCAACTCCTCTCCTCCCCCATCCCCTCCTCCAATCCTCCCTCCATCTCCCCATCTCCCTCTACCACCTCCCCTCCCATATCCCCCATCATCTCCTCCATCATCCCCATATCCCTCCTCCATCTCCCCCCATCTCCTCCTCTATCTCCCCATCTCCCACTACCACCTCCTCTCCCATCTCCCCCATCATCTCCTCCATAATCCCTATATCCTCCCCCACCTCCTCTCTCCATCTCAAATCCCCTCGCCTCTCCGGCTACTCATCCTCATCATCATCAAAAGCGAGAATCATCTCCACGAGATTTGATATCTATGCTACAACATGCGCCATGAAATAAGAGAAGAACTCCTCTGTCATCCCAACATCTACCACACCAAACCCGTAATCCCATATCTATCCATCCAAATGCATGTACTCCTCCACAGCCTCTGCACTATTAATAGTCGGACACCACTCTGACACATCCTGTCTCCGATGAGTATATAAGCATGGTCCCTATGGTATACCCTGTTGTCAACCATACTATCGCTAAACACAGCTATGCAAGAACCTCTCAATGATAAAAGGTGTCCACCCTATCAAGTATCGCGAGATATATACATATGACATCTCTAGCCCATCCTCTGCCAACACCTCACAATCCATATACGGTCTCCAAATGACCATATCAATGTCATCCAACACCCTCCTCCAATTCTCTAGTTTTCCTAGCTTATGCTAGACAACTATATCTGTGTACCCATATGCATAAGCCCAACCAGCTGGCCTATCCCTATCTGCAAGTGGCCTTGTTGCGGGAATATGCTCCCAAGCCCACACCTGTAATAATGTGACCCCGACTGATAAACTCGAGTATCCCAGATACACCACCTGGTGCAGCTCTATAAAGATGGGCCAACATACAAGACCCCCATGCAAACCTGTGACCCTTTGTCACCATATCCTCTAACACCAATCCCCAACCCACTACCAGTCCCTTCGACCTACGGTCGAGACACAAGAAACCACCTATGAAACCTGCCAGTACATAAGGTAGTGGAGCATAATCAAAATATATGAACTCCTTCCATGGGATCTCATATCCACAAATCTGATAATCATGGAATATCCGATGAAGAGCCTCTGTCCCATCCTCCTCCGTCTGCTCATATGACAATAGTGCTCCAATCACTAGAATTCGTAAAATCTGATAACAGTCTTCTGGAGTAATTGTCATCTCACCAGTAGCCAAATGAAAGGTGTTTGTGTCACTGTGCCACCTCTCTACCAAAGCTGTCAGCAAACCCCAGTTAATGATATACCGAGACATGTCCAACAAAGAGGATAACCCACACCTCTCACTAATATCTCTATCTACCTATGTCAACCTTGAAATCAGAGACCATGGTCTAGGGAATCGCTCTTGCCCTAAAGTATGCCAAGCCGTTCTTGTAACAACAAAACAAATGTCAAGCATCAGTTCCTACATCTATCTGATATATCCAATCACAAAAATAACTTGAAACAACGCAAGTATCAAATCAAGTTCCACATCAGAATTCCATATCAAAATCATATCAATATCAAACTTAAAACAACACAAGTATCAAATCAAGTTCCACATCAGAATTCCATATCAAAATCATATTAATATCAAACTTGAAACAACACAAGTATCAAATTAAGTTCCACATCAAATCCCATATCAAAATCATATCAATATCAACTTGAAACAACACAAGTATCAAATCAAGTTCCACATCAAATCCCATATCGAAATCAACAAAACAACTTGAAACAACGAAATATAAAATCAAGTTCCATACAAAAAAATCAAATCCCATATCGAAATCAAAAACCAACTTGAAACAATGAAATATCAAATCAAGTTCCATATCGACAATCATGAACCACATCAAAAATCAATGACCCATATCATAAGAACCATATTGAGAAATCAAAATCACAGCCCCATATCAAAATAAAAAACATAAGCATATAAAAAATACATCACATCAGGAACCATATCAAAAATCATGAATTAGAACTCATATCAAACATCAAATTCAATTCAAGGCAAAAATCAAAGATCCATATCAAATAACAAATCAAGATCATCATTCAATCAATCAGCTTGGTACTTCAACAACAAAAGCAATTTCACAATCTATCAAGACTTGGACATCATCACAACAGGCACAAAATTGGCTAAAAATCCATGCCAAAACACTTGGTAGACACCTATTTACCCCTAAAATCATCTTCCTCATCTATTATTTCCCCCACAATGCCATCTTCCCACTCCTTTCTAGCTATTTTCCTGCTCACACACTAAGATAACCCTCCCATGCGCTAAGCTGCCACCTATGCATTAGCTAAACTTGGCTATGCGCTAAACACTTTGCCCTATGTGCTAGGTTAACCCTATGCGCTACCCAAATCACCCCTCGTGCTAGGCTATGAATCCTATGCACTAGGTCAACCCTATGTGCTACCTTGTTCCTCGCATGTGCTACCCTATTATCCCTATGCGCTATTCTATCCTATGCGCTACCCTAAACCTATGATGCGCTACCCAATGACTCCTAGACGCTACCCTAGTTGACAAACCCTATGTGCTAACTGTTGTATCATATGTGCTAGGCGACTGACCTGATGTGCTAAAATGTGAAATTCACAAGCAAAAAATAAAAAAACGTTACCAAAATAGACAAAACAAAAAGCAAAAAGGACAAAATTTGGATGACTTATAGGTGGACCATACATGGCGGGCCTTTGGTATTGCAAACACACTCGAATCGGTGTGAAGCATAGGGAACCGACATCTTGTCACTCTCCAAATGTCACTCTCACAAAAAGTCAAAAGGTGCAAATGATACAAATAAAAACACTTTTTACCTTTTTATAAGGTAAAAGTAAATTAGGGTTAGTAGGTGGGGCATGTATTTTTCTCGTTCTCTCACTTTTAACCCTATCAAACATCATTTTTTAGGAGATAAATCAATTAACATGCATTAAACACAGTCAAAATTTCAAATTGCGATCAAATAAAAAATGATTATTAACTCAACAAAATTTTCAATTTTTTTGATTCATCTCTCGAGGGGGCATTATTAATATCATTTATCAAATATGGGTCACAACATTGACATCTTGACATATGATATCACATCGATCAAATTTTGACGACACATCAAATTTTTCTTTGAATCAACATGTGCACACATTTCACTTCAAAGAGGGGCAAAATGTAGACGTATAAAAATGACCACTTTCCTAATTGAATATTTAATATTCATTTTTTTTTTTGGGATCGATAAAAGGCCAAGGCAAAAGAATTTTATTAATTTTTAAAAAATAGATAGAATTATATTTACATCTCCATTCGGTTTGGGCACCGGTAGGAAAGAATGGAGGGAAGAAAACCTTCGGTCTAGCCCAGATCCCTCAAGGATCAGAAAAAATTAAGAATGCGATACAAAATAGAGATACAAGATCACAAAGGGAACTTGTCCAAAATAATGAAGATTGTCTGTAGAAATCCTCTATGTAAAGTTGAGCATCAGATTGCCCATTTCTTGGGGTGATGCTGCCATTTGTGGGTGACAGTTCTTGCTATTCCTGAAACACAGGGTTAAGCATGCTCTACTCCATATGCTGCACAAAATCTTGAGAAAATCTCTCACCAGAATGTTAGGAAAAGGAAAACCAAACAGGTCAACTTATACAATATATCATACTTACCTAGATGATCACCCTGTTAGGATACACAACTCAAAATATTAGTCTAAAAAAATCTCCAGAAATATAATGCAAGAGTGATTACCCATCATAGAGCATAAACTCAATAAATATTAATGAGGCAAATTCCATAAGTATTCCTACAAAGAGATCATGGGGAGCTACCATCTTAAAGAATATACACAGCTTAACAAGATTATGAAGCTAAGTTAAAGCAACCTAGAGACATTAAAGCCTGAAAGCTTCTTAAGAACAAAACAAGAGACAAAACATCAAGAATATAGGGGACCGAAAAGGTAAAATAGAGATGAGGATAGCTAGGTAAGTGTTAGTCCTAAAAGAAGGCAATATCTATATAAATAATAATACCTATATATCCATGATCACATATATCCGGGAGAGAGATATGCTAGCACGTTTATATACCTATGCTCATTAATGTAAGGTATTGCCTCCTTCTAGTCTTAAAGCTTATCCTAGCAGAGCAGTGATGAACTTCAAAAAAGACTCATCAAAGATAGTAATTCCATCGATAAAAGATAACGAGGAGAGCAAAGATGGTTTTCATCGACAAGGAAAGGTCTTCGAGGAGATAATACCATCGATGTAACATAAAAAGGGCTCACTAAAAGGAAAGTTCTCATCGAAAGATTAATGTCAATCAGATAAAAGGAAGCTACATCGATAAAGATATCAATGAGGAAATAGGTATCGAGGACACTAAAAGGCATGCCTCTGATATGCATGGTTTCACCGATGTACCTTTATCAGTGGAAGATGATAAGGGAGGATAAAGAAAGGCTTCGATGAGACAATAGATCCATTCATCGACAGGGCATGATGATTTTGATGGAAGAAGTGTTTCAGTGGAAAAAAGGTCACCGAAGCCCAAGGTTTCTTCGACATAAAAACCCAATGGATATCAGATAGGTATCAGTGAGGAAACAACCATAGTGACCGAATACAGTATTTTGATGAAAGAAGGATTATGAAGTTAAATTATAAAAGCCCCCTATTGTTAAAAGAAATTGTCATTTTCATTAATAACATGGTAGCCCACAAGTCATCAAGTGGGTGTAATAGCATCCTATTTAAGATATCTGGGTTCAAATAATATCGATGAGACCCAATGATGTCTCATCGATATAGAAGGGCAATCAAAGAAAGGATGCACCGATTAACTTCAGAAAAGACTCATCGAAGACAGTAATTCCATCGACAAAAGATATCAAGGAAAGTGGAGATGCTTTTTATCGATGAGAAAAGGTCTTCGAGGAGATAGTACCATCGGTGTAACATAATCACCAAAAGGAATGTTCTCATTGAAAGAATAAAGTCAATCAGACAAAAAGAAGCTACATCGATAAAAGATATCGATGAGGAAATAGGTTTCGAGGAAGCCAAAAGGCATGCCTTCGATATGCATGGTTTCATCGATGCGACTTTATCGGTGAAGGATGATAAGGGAGGATGATAATATCGATGAGACCCAATGATGTCTTCATCAATATAAAAGGGTCATTGAAGAAAGGAAGCACTGATGAACTTCAGAAAAGACTCATCGAAGACAAAAATTCCATTGACAAAAGATATCGAGGAAAGCGGAGATGGTTTTCATCAACAGAAAAAGGTCTACGAGGAGATAATACATTAGTGTAACTTCTCACCAAAAGGAATGTTCTCATTGAAAGAATAATGTTGATCAGACATAAGGAGGCTACCTCGATAAAAGATATCAATGAGGAAATAAGTTTCGAGGAGGCTAAAAGGCATGCCTCTAATACACATGGTTTCACTGATGCGACTTTATCAGTGGAAGATGATAAGGGAGGATAAAGAAAGGCTTCAGTGAGACAATAGATCCATTCATCGACAGGGCATGATGATTTCGATGGAAGAAGTGTTTCGGAGGAGAAAATAAAGGAGGTCACCGAAGCCCGCGATTTCTTTGACATAAAAACCCATTGGGTATCAGATAGGTATCGGTGAGGAAACAACCATAGTGACCGAATATAGTATTTCAATGAAAGAAGGATTATCTGTGGAGTTAAATTATAAAAGTCCCCTATTGTTAAAAGAATTATCATTTTCATTAATACCATGGTAGCACACAAGTCATCAAGCGGATGTAATAGCATCCTATTTAAGATATCTGGGTTCAAATAATATCGATGAGACCCAATGATGTCTCATCAATATAGAAGGGCCATCAAAGAAAGGAAGCACTGATGAACTTCAGAAAAGACTCATCAAGGACAGAAATTCCATCGACAAAAGATATCAAGGAAAGCGGAGATGGTTTTCATCGACGGGAAGGTCTACAAGGAGATAATACCATCGGTGTAACATAAAAAGGACTCACCGAAAGGAATGTTCTCATCGAAAGAAAAATGTCGATTAGACAAAAGAAGGCTACATCGATAAAAGATATCGAATAGGAAATAGGTTTCAAGGAGGCAAAAAAGCATGCCTCCGATACGCATGGTTTCACCGATGCGACTTTATCAGTGGAAGATGATAAGGGAAGGAAAAGAAAGGCTTCGGTGAGACAATAGAGCCATTCATCGAAAGGGCATGATGATTTCGATGGAAGAAGTGTTTTGGGGGAGAAAATAAAGGAGGTCACCGAAGCCCGCGGTTTGTTCGACATAAAAATCCAATGGATATCAGATAGGTATCGGTGAGGAAACAACCATAGTGACCAAATACAGTATTTCGATGAAAGAAGGATTATCTGTGAAGTTAAATTATAAAAGCCCCCTATTGTTAAAAGAAATTATCATTTTCATTAATACCATGGTAGCCCACAAGTCATCAAGCGGGTGTAATAGCATCCTATTTAAAATATCTGGGTTCAAATAATATCGATGAGACCCAATGATGTCTCATCGATATAGAAGGGCCATCAAAGAAAGGAAGCGCCGATGAACTTCAGAAAAGACTTATCGAAGATAGTAATAGTACCCTCTGTGTAACATAAAAAGGACTCATCGAAAGGACTGTTCTCATTGAAAAAATAAAGTCGATTAGACAAAAGGAAGCTACATCAATAAAAGATATTGATGAGGAAATAGGTTTCGAGGAAGCAAAAAGGCATGCCTCCGATACACATGGTTTCACCGATGCAACTTTATCGGTGGAGGATGATAAGGGAGGATAAAGAAAGGCTTCGGTGAGACAATAGATCCATTCACCGATAGGGCATGATGATTTCGATGGAAAAAGTGTTTTGGTGGAAAAAATAAAGGAGGTCATTGAAGCCCGAGGTTTCTTCGACATAAAACCTATTGGATAATAGATAGGTATCGGTGAGGAAACAACCATAGTGACCAAATATAGTATTTCAATGAAAGAAGAATACATGTGTTGAGATTGCTTATCTATCCCAGATAATTCATGAAAGGGTCCTGGGCCGCAAGAATGTGAGATAAAACCTACATATATGTGCTGATGAGAGGCTGAATATGAGGATGGATGATTGAATCAAGGTGAGGGTCTGATAATGAAAGTTCCCAAATAAGTATTTACAAAAATATTAGACAAGGGGCCTCTCCTTGGGCTAAAGGATGGAAGACTAAATGGGTATGAAGGAGAGGAATAAAATCTATGATTGAGATTTGTGTTTTAATGATTATATCTGACCATGGATTGAGCCTAACTACCTGAGTTAAAGTCTGGGAGAATAGATATATGGGCATATTTAAACTGAATGTTTCTCTGAGTATCTATACGTAAATACAGGGGGCAGGAAGAGGAATAAATAAGGGGGTTAAAACATAGTCTGGGTAAGAGAAAAATAAGGGGATGAAAGGAGAAACATGCTAACGACCACTTAGGACATGAAAAAAAAAGAGGGGGTTGCCTTAAGGTGGCACAGATAGGAGATTGATGCCATCGGCTCCCAAGTTGGCCAACTCATCTACTCTTTTATTGCCCTTCTTATAAATATGATTGATTGTGAACCTATCAAAATCTCTGAATAAGTCAAGAGCTTTTGACAGCAAAGTATTTAGTCTCCAATTAGGCATACTACCTTTCCTCAGAGCATTGACAATTATAGCCGAATCTCCTTCAATTTCCAAGTTCTTAACTCCTAGTTTCCTACATAAATGCAGACCCTCCACCAGGGCCATAAGTTCTGCCTAATTGTTGGTGTTGATGCCAACTGGAGAGGCAAGGGTTTCTAGTTCCTTGCCTTCTCAATTATGAACAACACATCCTATCCCTGCTTGCCTAGGGTTGCCACGGGATGCCCCATCAAAGTTTAGCTTCACCCAACCTTCACCTGGGGGCTGCCATCTGCATGCATCCCTTGATCAAAGACTTGCAATAGGACCATATCCTACAAAGGGAGGAAAGGATAAGCCTTCCCATCATTTTTTCATCTTTTCATCCCAATAAGTGATAGAGGCATTCTTCAATGTGCCTGATGACAGTCAGTTGTTCATGAGCTCAGTGATAGCCGACTCTAACATGTTAATGATTCTGGGAACCTCTAGTTTTTTATTTTTAAAGAGACGTCGATTTCTCTCCTTCCATAGTTCCCACATAATGGAAGAAGGAAGAGCTGTCCATAAACCTTCAAAGAGACAACCACGCCTGAGGAGAGGCCATGCCTTGAGCATTCCAAAGATGGTGTGGGGGAAGGCCGCAGACCATTCAAGTTTGTTGGTGAACCAGATCCAACATTTGTGAGCAAAGGAGCAGTTAAGGAGGATATGATTGGTGTCTTCCTCATCTGCCTCGCAAAGAGGACATCTACTAGGGCCCTCATACCCCATTCTTCTAAATTTGTCTGCAGTTAGGAGCTTGTTTTGAACTGCAAGCCAGGAGAAGATACCTGCCTTAGGCATATAGTATTTATCCCAGTAAAGTTTCAAGGGAAGCTCAGTCAAAGGTCTTATAAATGATTTGGAGATGAGAGAGTACCCATCCTTGGAGTTGTATTCTCCTCTTAGGGAGCCATCCCAGATGAGCTTGTCCTCATTCTAACCTAAGGCAATGTTCCTTGATTTAAGAATTGCAATAAGTTTTTGTTTATCCCTTACCGAGATATCCTCATCTTCCTTCTTGATCCACTGCCAACCAGCCCCATCCTCTGAAGGGGAGATATAGTTGTTTAACATGGGTCCAATATGAGATTCAAGAAGGATACGAGTAGCACCAAAGTCATGGATATTATCAATAGCCTTATATCCACCCCATGAATCCGACCAGAAAAGAGCTTTATCCCCAGACCCCAGGTTCCAAGTAAGTCTGTCTGAGATAATCCTCCTGCAGTCTAACATAAAATTCCATAGGGAGGACCCTCTGAGAGGGTTGGTTTCTCTAAATATTTGGATAAGATTCCCTCCATTAAGGTATTTATGGTGCATCAAGGGAGCCCATTTGAGGTGGGGGGTTCTGAACATCCTCCAGACCAACTTGGCACCCAAGGCTTTGCCCCGATCATGAAGGTTTTTAACGCCAATTCCTCTTTCTTCTTTAGGTTTGCATATCTTGTCCTAGGATATGAGTGATATTTTATGATTGTCATTAGCACCTTGCCAAAAGAAAGTCCTGAAATGCTTGCTGAGCTCTGCAAGTTTAGAAGAAGATAAATGTTGACATGAGAACTAGTAAATGGGCATAGCTGACAAGACCGCTCTAACCAAAGTTGCTCTACCTACAGATGAGAGCCATTTTCCTTTCCAAGTGTTAATCCTAGACTTGATTTTATCCACCAAGTTGTCCTATAATTTTGAGGGTCTTCGACCCTTGTCAAGGGGAATGCCTAGGTATTTGAAAGGAAGAGTTCCTTCACTAATCTCCAGGACATTGCTAATCACTTTTCCTAAGGAGGGGTCTATGCTGAACATAAAAACTGTAGACTTGACGAGATTCACCTCTTGACCCGAGGCTAGCATATAGGAATTAAGGATGCCTTTGAAGGTGCTCGCTTCCCTTACACTTACCTGCCCAAAAAGCATTGTGTCATAGACAAATTACTAGTGGGTAAAGGGAGGGAGGTCGTTGGTAATGGGGATTCCTTGGATCCCTCCTTCCTCTTTGGCCTTAGAGATGGATCTACCTAGGGCTTCAGCCATGATGATGAAGAGGAAGGGGGACATAGGATCTCCTTGCCTGAGCCCTCTTGAGCTACTGAAGAAACCTTTCGGGGAACCATTAACCAAGACCGAGAATTTGAGGGTGGATATACATTCAAAGATTAGGTTGAGCCAAGATTTGGAAAATCCAAAGGCCTCCAAACATTTGCATAGGAAGTGCCAATCAACTTTGTTGTAAGCTTTGCTTATGTCTAATTTGACTAGCATACTTGGGGCCCTGTTGAGCTAGACTGAATGAATGGCCTCTTGGGGTATAATAACCCCATCATAGATTGATCTATCTACTACAAAGCTGGTTTATTCTTCACTAATGATAATGGGGAGAAGATTCTAGAGTCTAGCTGCTAGGGTTTTAGTTAAAAGTTTGTATAGAGTGTTGCAAAGGGCTATTGGTCTGAAGTCATTAAAGCTTTCAGGATTCTCTTTTTTGGGGATGAGAGCTAAGAAGGTATTGTTGATTTCTTTGAGAATCTTACTAGAGTTCCTAGTACCTTCTAAGGCGTCCGTGATCTCTATCCCCATAAAACCCCAACATTTTTGGCAAAAGCTAGTGGGAAAGCCATCTGGGCCTAGGGCCTTGTCGGGATTCACCTTCATAAGGATAGATTTAACCTCCTCAGAGAATTGCTTTGATAGGATTTTGTTGTGGTCATCGTTAATGAGTTTTGGAAGATTCTTGATAATATTGAGTTGGCCTCTGAGGTTGGAGCCTTCAATATTGTTTAAGATTTTATCAAAAAACCTTGCTGCCTCGGAGGCAACATCATCTAGTTCAGACAGGATGGAACCCTGGAAATTCTTAATTTTAGAAATTCGATTGACCCATCACCTCTACTTAGTACTATTGTGGAAAAAGTTTGTATTTCGGTCCCCATCACTCAACCAAGTCTTCCTCGATTTTTGTTTTCAAAAGATCTCTTCATTTGAGAGTGTCTTTTCATACTCAGAGAGTAGAGCCTTTTCTTTGAGGAAGAGATGTTCATCCATCCCCTTCTCAAGAACCTCAATGTTAAAATTCTTAAGATCATTTTCTATTAGGAGTTTTTTATTGAAAATATTTCCAAAATTAGTCCTGTTCCATTCTAAGAGCTTCCTTTTGATAAGCTTTAACTTGCTTGTGATAATAAACATCTTCGAACCAGAGAAAATAGAGCTTCTCTACCAGTTCTCAATTAAGTTTAAAAAGTTATCATCTCTAAACCACATGCTCTCAAATTTGAAGGGACATTTTTTAGGGGATTGGTCAGATAATAAGATTAGTTGGAGTGGGAAATGGTCAGATCCTACTAAAGGGAGGGGTTCTGCATTCAGGGTAAAGTTAAGCTCCGAGAGCCCTCCATGGATAAAGAACCTATCTAGTTTCTCAGTAATGTTACAAAAACCAAGCCTTTTGTTGTTCCAGGTGAAGGCATTATCTGTCGTCTGGATTTCCAACAGGGAGTTCCTATTGATCCAATGATTGAAATCTATAGCCGCTAGAGGAAGTTTGTTGCTACCTCCTCTTTTGTTTGCTACCTTAGTGATAGCATTGAAATCTCCCCCAATGATGCATACATCATTTGGGAAACTTCTGAGGAAAGACTCCTAGTTTTTTCTCAAAAAGGGCTATATCAGAGGAGTTCATTTTGGTTTCTTGGATTAACATTATATCTGGTTTAGAATCAGAGATGCAACACTTTAAGATGTGCTATTTGTTAGGGGCATTCAGACCCCTAACAATCCTAGTTATGATTTTTATGGCTCTATGGGGAGGAACTTCCCCTCCCCTGCATTAAAAAGAGTAGATATTTTAGACTGACCCTTGGCTTCTCCATCCTTTGATCTCAGTTCAGCAAGGGATCTCCTACCTCTTCTCTTATTGTGTTTAGCATAGTCAGGAGAGTCTTTTCTTCTATCAGAGCTGAGAATGCCTAGAATATTTGGGTTATCATTTTCTAAGTTATCTAATGCTACAAGGAGTTCATCTATTTCTAAGTCGACTCTAGTAACATCCACTAGATTTTTGACAAGGAGATTCCTTTGTCTTTCCAACTCCTCATCATCACATATTTCATCAACCAATAGGTCCATGAGGTCATTTACTACTTCTTCCCCTACAAAATTGACAATGATTTTAACTTCCCTAGCCACTCGATCATTCTCAGATTTTACAATTGGATTAGAAAAAACCTTCAGAGATGGAGGGCAAACCTCTGCCTCCTCAAAGCCCTCCATACTTAAGACTAGAGAGATTAGTTGACCCTGTAAGGATGCCAATCCTGGATCCGGGGAAAGCCTATCCAGCTCTGTTGATTGCTCAGAGGCAGTTGGTTCCATTAAAGGGGGAGACCCCAAGGGACTCAGCCTCTCTGGTGGAATGAGAGAGCTAGATGATGACAAATTTGTCAGGCCGAGCTGCTCTTTTTGGGGGATAACCTCATTGATTTCACCATATTCCAGATCTTGATCCCCCAGAAGAGAGTCAACTATAGGTGAATTTATAGTTAGTAGTGAAGGAAGAAGGAAGCGAGAGAGCTTAATAGGGGAGCTATTAGGATATAGGTTAGAGGTAAGATGATTAGGGTTAATATCAATCTTATAGCCCTCTAGGGTAAAACCCCCTCCTTCCACGAACCTGAATGGAGTGCCATTAGACTTGAGCAATGATATAGGGAAAGGTCTCTCAGAGGGGATCTTCCTTGGCATAGAATCTTCGAAAGGACCATTATAAAAGGGTAATTCTAGGGTTAAAAAAGATTTATCACATTTCAGAGTTATAGGCTCTAAAGATTTAATGTTAATATTCATTTTAACGATTAAGAGCTGGTTAAAGAAGCTTAGGGCTGATTTTTTGACTTCTACAAATTTACCTATTTTGTTGCCTATTATTCTTAAAAAGTCATTATTGCACAATTCTACAAGGAATTTATCAAGTGAAATTGCTCTATTAACCATGCAGGAATTGAATTGAGATGGGACAAAGAGAGGTTGCCATTCCCAGCAATCAAACCCTAGACCTTTAAATTTTAATATATCCTCATTAAGAGATGAATTTCTAAGATTCTGACTACCACATTCAATAGCTAAGAAATTATCAGGAAGGATGTCAATTTTTACTTGGTTATTGAAGGAGGATGACACCTAGTTAGCAATTTGTTCCAACAAGATCCCCCAACCTTTCCACTGAGCAAAGATCATTCTATCATTGCAATACATTTGATACCTAGCCCGAGTATAATTATCAATTTCAATGACCAACCTGTTAGGAGTAGCTGGGGAATTTGAAGGTAGATCCGACATAGGGTGCTTAATTTCCTTAGAATTGTGACGGCCAGAGGTTTCCATATCCTCTGATAATTTGCCCAGGGATTTTCGTGGAGGAATGTAGCGAGCAGAGGAACTCTTTGGCTGGTTAGGTTTTACAAAACCCTCCTCCCAACAATGATTGGAAATCCTTTTGAGGCCGTTTGGTTGCCCTAATGCCCTTCTGCGACTAACCAAATGCCAATCTTGATCCCAACCTTTGTAAAGAGGAGGGGGAGCCCTAGCCGCATTAACCAAAGAGTATTTTGTTTTTGCAAAGAAGGCCTCTTGGTCACGGGTGCATGAAATGACCCTACCAAGATCCTCAGTCCTGTAGTTATTAGCCAAAACAACGAATCGATTAGCAGAACCTCTGTAATTTCCCCATGGTAGATAAGAGCACTCGAAAGAAGATGTCGATGCATTACATCTCTTTTTCACATGCAGAGACATATTTTTTCACTTCAGATCGATTTAGCTAATATTTCATTATTTATGGAAAAAATATTTAATATTTATTTTAACCTCATTCCTCTATTTAATTAAATTTTGTTTAATTAAATTATCCACATTCATCTATTTGATTAAATAAGATATTTAATTTATTTAATTAAATTCACCTAAGTCTTTTCTACTCCTTTAATTAAATAAATCACTTTATTTAATTAATTTCCCTTTCTCCCCTTTTAATTAAATCTACATTTAATTAAATCCCCCACTTGCATCTGTTTTGTTGAAATAAAGCAATTTATTTTAATTCAAATTACTCTCCATCCACTTGCATTCTCCTACATCTCCCACTTGCCTCTCTAATCCCCCTTCTAGATTCTTCTAATCACTTCTAAATTAGCCTAACCCATCTACTAAATATTGTCACATCCCTAAACAAAGGGAAGTCACTTCTCAAACTCCCAAAGTCTTTGAAAACCATTAAAGGCTTTATATCTTCAACAAGTTAACCTTGAAAGTCTTATAAACCATTAATGGTTAACTCAACCCTCTTGCATGATTAGAGACTTTCTCTCTAACTCAACCCTCATCTAACCCAAGGGTCTCATCAAGCATTCATGGCTTTACCCTTGGTTATTCCTTTAAACCTTACACAAGAGTTTACCCTTTGGGTAAAAGCTTATCCAATGGATTACCTTAACCTAACCTTAAACCTCCTAAGGTAACAATGAGGTCTTCTCAAGAATTTAATGCTTCTTACATCCCCTTTCAAGCAGTCTTATGTTGACAATTGTCGCCATTTCATTGGTGAGAATTGTAAAACATGTATTGATAGCTTTCAATCCTAGGCCTTGATAAGATCATCCAATCCTGACCATCCATTGCCCTATTCTTCCTATAAATAGAGCCCTCATTCCTCCATTTTAATAATCCAAGTTTCATGCATCTAATCTATACTCATTTTTATAAAACATTTAGTCTCTATTTGAATAGAAATAATATAATAAACATTTTAGAAGTATTTCTATCATCATAATTATCATATTTAGCTAGTATATCATGTTAGGATAGTTCTTTTACTAATCCTTGCATCTTATCATCATATACATGCTAGTTTAATTCATACTTGTTAATATCATGCATATTTAGAATTACATTCATATTAGATTGATCAAGTGTCCCTCATTCTCATGATTGTCATCCCTAAGTCTTTTTTCTCAGTGATCTGAGAGCAAAGGCATTGGCTTGAGGGGTCTTGTGAGATAGAGAACAATGAAAAATCCTTGGGGAAGTTGAGTTATTCGATATAACTCCATAACTTGCACCCAAAGTCCCATTGGTGTGTGGACTAGTCTTGAATTTGTATTTTCCATTTCATCACACCAGTTTTCCAGCACACAAAACCAAGTTGGATGCAAAATCAAAAAAGTGTATTTTAGTAGGATATGGCATTGATGAATTTGGTTATAGGCTCTGGGATGTTGAAAATCTAAAAATTGTGAGAAGAAGGGATGTTGTATTCAATGAGAAGGTGTTGCACAAAGATAAATTGCAGCAACATGAGAAGAAAGAAACAACTTTTGTTGTGCTGGATGATATTCTAGATAGTGATGTTCTAGTGGTTCCTCATGCTCCACAACAACAACCAGAAATACCACAAACTCTAGTGAATGTTAGACGGTCAACATGGCTAAGTATATCTCCTGACAGATTCTCCCCCTCTTTGTATTCTATTTTGTTAATAGATGCTAGTTAACCAAAAGGATATGATGAATCTATGTAGGTGGATACAAAGGTTCAATGGGAGCTTGCCATGAAAGAAGAAATGGACTCCTTGCATAAAAATCGGACTTGGGAATTATGTAAGTTTCCTGCAAGTAAAAAGGCTTTACAAAACAAATGGGTTTATAGGATGAAATAGGAAGATGGAGGTAAGGACAAATTTAAAGCTAGGTTAGTTGTCAAAGGATTTGCGCAAAAAAAGGGTATTGATTTTGCTGAAATCTTTCTGTCCGGTTGTTAGTATGTCTTCCATTCGTACTGTTTTAAGTATTGTGGCTACTGAAGATTTACATTTGGAACAGTTAGATGTGAAAAATGCCTTTCTCCATGGTGATTTGGAGGAGGAGATATATATGGAACAACCCCAAGGATTTGAGTTCAAAGGTATGGAGAAATTGGTTTGCAGATCACATAAGAGTTTACATGGCTTGAAACAAGCACCTCGACAATGTTACTTGAAATTTGATAATTTTATGGCTGAACAAGGCTACAACAAGTATAATTCTGACCACTGTGTTTATTTTAAGAGGTTGGACAATGAAAACTACATTATTTTATGTTTATATGTTGATGACATGCTTGTAGCGGGGTCTAACATGGATCACATTAAAGAGTTAAAACAACAATTAGCAAAATCATTTGCTATGAAGGTTTTGGGGGCAGCAAAACAAATCCTTGATATGAAAATTTACAGAGATAGGAAGAACAAAACATTGACTCTATCTCACGCTTCTTATGTTGAAAAGGTGTTGCGGAGATTCCATATGGAGAATGCAAAAGATGTCAGCACACTTTTGCCTAATCATTTGAAATTGACTAAGGAGATGTGTCCAAAGACACAAGAGGAGAAAGATAAATTTGTCCAAGGTACCATATGATTTAGATGTAGGAAGTCTAATGTACGCCATGGTATGCATGAGACCGGATATTGCACATGCTGCTGGAGTCTGAAGTAGGTATATGAGTAATCCTAGATTGGAGCATTGGAATGTGTTGTGACCTTTTCACACATCATCCCATTGCAAATAGGATCCCCTTCTTTTTAGGCCCCTTCGGTCTTTTGACTTTGTTTTTTTGGGTCTTTTCGCAACAGTCTCGTCAGTCTATCTACTTTGCAAGTGTTTGGGGGTCATATTGATTAAGTCTTCTTTTTGTTAGAGCAAATTTGGTAAAGTCTAGGACTCGTTTTGTTAATTTTAGGGTTTCTACCTTCAGTCCTAGATTTTAGGGGTTTCTTTTAGGGTTTTGGAAAAAATGAACTTAGAACTGGAATTGGGATACTTCTAGGAACCTCCCAATAAAATTTGAGTGAATTCTGAGCACTTACTATTTTTAGTAAGTTTCACTACCTCCCGGATTGGTCTAATTTTGCCAAAAATCAAACTTACTATTTTTAGTAATTTCTATTTTTAGTAAGTTTCTATTTTTATTAAGTTCTTTTTTGACCTATTTTGCCTAAACCTTGACATTTTGAAACACTTACTATTTGGGAAAATCTATTTTTGGCAGGATCTTCATAGGAAAACACTGAAAGCTAAATATCTTTGAAGACGCTGAAGACTGAACGTCCCTGAAGACCATTTCTAAATCCGAAGAGTCAAAAGGCAGACAAGTTGGATAAAAAAAAATGGTTAAGTTTGGAACTCCTATTCTAGAAGAGGAAAGCATACAAAATCATCCAAGTCTGGAAATTCGCATCAATCCACCAATGTCATCCTGATCCAAAAATGGCCTAAAATTTGACTAAGTTTAAAAACTTGAAAAATCTTCCAAAATCCAAAATTTGCATTATGATTCTAAGGGACCTAAAACCACTCTCAAACATCTTGACAATATATATGAAATATAACTTAAAGTATAAGAAAGGAAAACTCTTATACTTAAATGTTATATTTCATATATATCTTGATGAAGAGAATGAAGAAAAATCATGAAAATCCTTCCCCAAGTCAATTCAATGCCCAAGTTTGGCCAAGGGTGCCAAACAAAGGAGTCCATGGAGAACATGGAGAATGTGAAAATCCTTGCCTAGGTGGTTTTAGTGCCCATACTTCACCAAGGGTGCCAAAGTGAAGTTGACATCGAAAGCATGGAAAATTGTGAATTCCACCACTTAGTGAAAATTTCGTCCTACTCCAAGGGAGGGCACCAAAGTGGAGTGCTCAAAGAGGGAAGGAAAAAGTATGAATTCTATGACCAAGATCAAAATCTGCCCAAGACATTTGCATGGCGCTGAAGTAGGGTATGGATGGAGAGATGGAAAAAGTATGAATTCCATGACCAAGAGCAAAATCCGCCCAAGACATTTGCATGACGCCAAAGTAGGGTATGCATGGAGAGATGGAAAAAGTATTAATTCCATGACCAAGAGAAAAATGCGCCCTAGCACCAAGGAGGGATGCCAAAATGGAATGCTCAGGGAAGATGGACAAGAAATGAAATTCCTTCCACAGAGAGAAATAACGCCTAGACATGAGGGAGGGAGCCTTGTATGAAATTGTTGCGATAAGTTTTGAGATAATAACAGTGAAACATTGTTCTCTGATGGTGTCCACTTAAATTATTTTTTCAAATCTTGCATGGTTTCACCTTCCTCACATAGATTAGAAATAGTAGAGTGCTTTGATTTCAATGGAGAATGTAATGGTGTTTGATGAATTTCCATGGTTCATACTTTTTGCATCTTGCTGATTGTAAGTTGCAGTGTAAAGTTAGTCTGAGCCCCCTAAATTTGTGCTAAGTTCAATTGTAGATAGTCATTTGGATTGTGCTGTTTTTGGGTATTCAAAAGTTTTTTCTCGATTTGAAAATCCTGTAGCATCCCCAGAAGATTGCACCAGTTTTTACGGAGTTGTAGTTGACCTTGGCGAAGCAAAGCTTGGTTTATTTGATTTTTGTCCACCAAAGCACTATTCATTGTTATCACTGCACTTAGGAGAAGATTTAGATCCTTCTAAACCCTTTCCCTTTTACTCTCAGTTCATTTTGGTCCATTCAAAGCAGCAACATGGTAGAATTGCCATATCTGATGATGGAGTTCCAGCCACAACAAAGAAGTGAAAGAATGATGCAAATGCAAGGCCTCTTGGATTACCAGCAATCACATTAGCCAACTGAGTCATGTCCATAGCATAAAGGAACCTTGGAGTCAATTGTTTGAACTTCTTGCAATCTTAGCATGCAATCGCACTTTGATCAAGAGAGAGTGAAGTGACCGTTAGGCAACTTTATTCTGTGTTCGACGCTGTCATTAAAAACACGACAACAAAATGCAGTAAAATGGGTTCTCAGGTATTTTAGAGGTACATCCAATAAAAATTTATGTTTTGGGGGCTCTAATACTGATTTAGCAAGTTATGTAGACTCAGATTTGGCAGGGGATATTGATACCAGGTGGAGTACTACAGGTTATGTCTTTACTGTAGGTGGGACAATGCTGAGTTGGATCTCCAGATTGCAAAAGGTGGTTGCTTTAACCACCACAGAGGCAGAGTATGCAGCTGAAATAGAGGGAAACAAAGAGATGATATGGCTGCAATCTTTCATGGAAGAATTGGGCAAAAGATAGGCTAACAATTATTTGTTTATAGACAACGAGAATGCCATCCATCTTGCAAAGAATTTTGCCTTGCATTCAAAGACAAAACACATATAGTTGAGGTATCACTTCATTCGGAAAGTGTTGGATGATGGATAATTAAGGCTGGAAAAGATACATATAGATGAAAATCCAGCAGATATGTTTATAAAGGCAGTAATAAGGGAGAAGCTGAGCTCCTCTTCAACTTTGGTTGGTCTTCAAGACTGAAAAAATTAAAACAAAACAACATAGTCTAGGGTATTTCATTCTAGTGGGATCTACAGGGTCAGTAGTGTTATGACCAGTTTCCAAGTGGGAGATGATATGTTGTGGAATCTGATCAGTTTCCAAGTGGGAGATTGTTGTTATATGGAGCCTAATCAGACTTAGAGGCTAAAGTTTCCCTACTTTTATCCAAGCGGTTTCCCCCCATATTTTTCAACAAGGGTTTTGGGGGCAATGCCCCTTGTAGGGTCCAGGGGCAGTGCCCCTGGCACACTCCCTGTTGCAATACAGAGCGAGGTTGAGGGGCAACACCCTGCGAGGCCAAAAAGACTTATTATTTTATAAAGGATTCAGATGTTATTTTTCTATCGGGTGACATGTTGTAACCCTAATTTTGTAACCGACATAAGTCTTGATAAAAAGGCTAAGGGTTAGGGTTTTCTATAGAGATTTTTGTAGCAATTTTTTGCGGTATTGAGTTGCAAGGGATTGCTTGTTGTAATTGGTTAGATTTACTGGATAATAATATTGGACTCTTTGTTTGGTGGACGTAGCTTGAGTTTGCATGAACCATGTTAAATTTGTCTCATCTCTATTATTATTTCCGTGTTTTATATTTATTTGCATATAATTGATGTTTTCTGCATGCAATTCCTAACATGAAATTGTATATGGATAAAATTTATGATGCTATAGTTAGCTACCACTTTGTTGAGAGTATGAGACTAAACCCATACTTATGATAAAGTATGTTCATTGAAAACATTTCACCAAGATACCATAGAGACAAGACACACCAAGCCCCTATGGACTTTAGTATCTTATTACTCTTTTATCAAGATAAAAGGGACAACAAATGAAAGGTAAAAAGAGAGCATGACTGCATTGGCCTAGTAAGATTTTCTTACTATGAGTCATGAAAAAAATAATCAAAATACAAAGAAAAAGGCTCAGTTTGCAAAGTGAGTTGAATATTAAAAACATGTCATGGTGTGTACATAAAGTGTAACATTGAGCATAGTG
The DNA here is from genome assembly GCF_030272615.1 of Cryptomeria japonica. Taxonomy (NCBI): domain Eukaryota; kingdom Viridiplantae; phylum Streptophyta; class Pinopsida; order Cupressales; family Cupressaceae; genus Cryptomeria; species Cryptomeria japonica. The sequence continues at coordinate 327,350,831 of NC_081411.1, read as the reverse complement.
TATGCCCCCATATTAAAGTGATTGCATATGCCTTACTGGGAGCAATAACTTTAAGGTAGAATGCATCCAAAACACAAGCTCAGTACCACAATAAGTTTCCCCCAAGAAAGGAAAAATAAAAGGATAATGGTCACAAAACATATAAGAAAAAGCACATAAGGGATCCACAAACTCTATAGTCAATATGCTCTTATGATAAGTAATGTATATCAAAAATATTTCTATTGAATTGACCTCATCCCCCAAAGGTAGTGGAACTATGAACATAAAGGAAGAAGAGAACAAGAGATAATGAATAGATGTCTTTTTGAGTCAACATGGAAGAGACCAAAAAGAGATCTCAACACTTTACATTGTCCTCAAGTAGACAACACAACACACATTTACGAACAATAGCACATAGAATAATTAAGATACAAATAAAAGAATGCTAAAATTAATTTGATATCTTTATTACCTTGTACCACCAGAGTAATAAGGGTACCTATCCAAAGAGAACCAAACATAACACAAAAACATGTCAAGTAGTACATCACGGGGGAAGCACATTACAAATCAGAAAACACACAAAAGAGAATCCACGACATAGGTGAAGCCAGTAAAGAAAAAAATCCACCTCTCAATCTTGCTTAACATCATCTAGGGATGGTGGAAAAGATGCAAGAGGAGCCACTTTGGGCACAACACATGGAGCTACTGTAGGTTCCAATAAGGACCATTCTCTAAGGATGAATCACTTTGTTTGTCACTAGGAGCTAGGATTAATACTTTAAAAAAATGTGAAGATAATTCATAATTATTTCAACAAGCTCATGCATGTCACCAGAATCATTAAAATCAATATTGTTAGCATGAAAATCATTATCATCATCCATATCATCATCTAGATTAATAAAAATAGGATCTTTAACATAAAAAAATTTGAACCATAATTTTTCTTAAGCATTTTTAATTTAGGTGATTTGAGTTGGACTTCTTCCCTAGGGTTAGACAAAGGTTGGACTAATGGGACCAAATTGACATTTGGTGTCTTTGAGGAGGAAATGGTTTGGGAAGAAAACTTGTAAGCCTTATAATGACATCTTTGTTGGCATTCTCTCACACAATGATTCCTTTTAGTTTTAGTCGAGACTTGCAGAAGTTGAGGATAATGAGCATAGGCTTCTTTTCTTCCCTTATAGGGGTAGGTACAAAAGAAACCCTAATAGGTTGAGAGATAGTTGATGCCAAGCACTTTCCTTTGTAGGAAATAGGAGGCACGATTGATGCATATATAGGAGGAATAGAAGGAGTAGGAATAATACCAGGTCCATTATGAGGAGGAGGAATATCCATGGGTGTAGGTTCTCTAGGTTTAATCAAGGCCATATCATCTCATTTTTTGATTTTTGATAGGATAAGAAAAGTATGTCATTTCGAGGCTTAAAAGGCTTATGTTGTTTAGGCCAAAAATAATCAAGAGTGGCTTTTTCATACTTCGTCATGGGTTGGTAAAGGATATGATTAATTATTATAATAGTAAAATTATGAGGGAATTTCAAGCACTTATGAATTATAGAAAGGATATCTTTCATGGAAGAGAGCCAAGGATGTCCCAAATTCACACGAAATTGATCTCAGAATTGTAGTGTCCTAAATTGTACCCCCTTACAATTTTGTCTGCATTTGGGCCCTCAATTTGGCATTCATTCTCTAAGGCCTGAATAGGACATGATTATGCTAATACTATGCAATTTTTTCACCATTTTCACTTCATACATCATCTTTCCTTCATTTTGTGGTCTCTAATTAGGTAGGAATAGGGTGTGGTGCCTTGGTTCCCTTAGGACCAGAGCACCTAGCACCCTGGTCATCCCAATTAGGACCCAATTTTGGGCCCCTTAACAATCATGAAGTTTGAGCAGGAATTCTCGCCTCGTGTCGGCTCATGTCAAAAAATTAAGTTGTTTTCCAATGAGAAAGTATAAAAGGAGGTCTACCTCTCTCATTTGGATATATGATTCAAATATGGCCAGATTATTGATCAATCAATTCAAGAAATCAAGTATTCAAGTTCAAGTGAGCAAGCAATCAGTCTTTTTTCAAGCATTGGAGAAGAGATAAAGTCAAGATTTAAAGTATTGGAGTTGACATTCAAGTTCTATGTTATTGAAGATTTCATGAAACCCTAATTCCATGTGGATACGAAAGAAAATTCCCAAGGAGGTATAGCATTTGTGTTTTAGTCATTATTCAACATCTCCCTCAAAAGGAGAAAATTTTCATTACTGTAATTAAATCATATTTCATGGTTAATTCCAAAACTGAGGTTTTACTTAAGGAAAACCTGTTTTCCCAACCTATTTCCCTTCTCTAGTGTGTGTAGAAACATGTACAAAGCTGTGATCTTCACAATAAGATTTATTTACAGTGACAAATCAATCCCCCATTGGAGTGCAAAAAGTGCATAGGGCCAGAGTGACCGCCATATCGGTTCTAACAAATCAGGAGCTCTTTCTGGGACTAGATTTGAATACATTTACATTTCTTAGATCCAGGTTCATGGTTCTTAGATTCAGGTACATTTACTCTTTTCTCTTCACCGGTACTACACTCTGTCGATTCTATGTCTACCTCCTCTGCAGCTTCCTTCTCTTCTGCTTTGCCGGTATGAACACTACCAGTTCTGGTCTGCTACCGGTTGAACACTTCAACCAGTGTTCACCCTCACTCTCAATCTTTCTTCTCAGGTATACGTTGAGCACTTGACAAAATTTCTCTTAGATGCAGAAGTAACACTTAATCACTTCCCAACAACTCTATCATCTTTTCGCCAGCAACCCTACTCTCTCATCCAGTGACAACTATCTCTATTTTTGGCTTACATATTTATAGACTGGTTTTCCTGCCAAAACCAATTCAACCTTTGAGCAGTTAGGGTTTCATCACTTACCTTGAGGCAAACCAAATCCAATCAGATCTTCCTTGATCTGATCTCTCTGACAGCCAACTATATACCTCCACCATTATCACACCTTCTTGACCATGGCTTCTATGTTTGGCAATCTTCTTTTTATCTTGTCAGTTGATCTCCTGGTCAAGTGCTGAGATTGGTCTTTCTGTTTCCTTCAACAACCTCTATCTTCTCAATCACTCTTAGTTGTCTCTCAGTTTTCCTCCAGATCTTGAGTGGCAAACCTCTGGAATAGTTCTGCAACACGTCCTGTGACTTGTGGGATCTACCTTTAATGTTGACCAACCCTACAACTACCTTGTTAGTGTTCATACCATCTATAGCTGCATGCCAGTCCACCACCTCAACTCCGTGTGGAATCCATGTCGACCATTTGCCAACTTGGATCTTCATGTTGGTTCAGATAGGATCACTGAACAAACACTCTACCAGTTCCTCTTTTCTTCTGGCTTACTAACCCTTCTGGTATCTCACATTCTACTAGTTGACTCCTCATGTTTGCACTTTGTTGAATTGCTGATAGAACACCTAAACTGGTCTTCAGACATGTCTATCCTGAGCATGCACAATCCCACAAAGTGGGAGGACATCTACATCTCCACCTTTCTCATATTATCAGTGGACTTACATATCGGTAAATACTTTTGATTTGTACTGGCATCTCAACATGCCTTCTTAGTCGGTTCAGTGCATATCCCTAATTTTATGCACTTGATGCACACCTATTATTCCTTATGTCGTAAAATTATGATGCACACAATGCATGATATGAGATAAGTTCCACTTATTGGTGGAGTGACACTTTGTCTTCTACATCCTGCAATGTACTCATGTGATTTCCCTATTTGTGCAACATATCTTCAAAGAGGCACATGTGATCTGGTGTGGGCATATTCACTATCAGTCGTTGCTTCTCATGACGACTGCATCTGCATCTGGTGGGAATCCTACTATTCTGCAACCACATAGCATACCAGTGATCTATTTATCCTTCTCATCATGTGTTGATGTGATTTAGGTAGCATTCTGCCTCTTCATCACAATCAACAACTCAAGCATCTTTCTCATCCTTCTTGTTCACTGGTCATGAGCTTTATAGGTTGGCATCTACTCACTTGGATAATCAATCTTCCCAATGTCAACACATTACTTACCAGTTGACAACCTTTCCTTATTAGTGATCTACAATACAAGGTGATATCAAGGATATCTCAACTTGTACTCCTCCATGACAGTGTTTGCACATACATCTCTCATACCGGTAGACATCCCATACCGATTGACATTAATGACAAACCAATGCCAACAATCTCCACCTTTGGCATTGATCTCAACTCATGTAGTATCCAACATACTACATAACCCTTCTCTCTCTTTCTCTAATCTATGGATTCTCAACACATGTAGTATTTTGTATACTACAAAATCTTTCTCCCCCTTTGACAACAATGGCAAAAGGCATTGTCAGGGTATCATTCATCCTTGTATTTACCGGTCACCGACAAAATTCTTTCTCCCCTTTTTTGTTTATCGGATGTCTTGCCTCCTTTGATACCATCAACTGACACCAATTGAGCATGAAAATTTAATACCATTTGTTAAACTACTTAATTTCAGAGGGATGTGCAAGTGAACACTACTCACCTGCCGGTCAACCTGCATCACCTCTTGTTTGATCCCAAATTTCTTTAGGAATCAAATGTGATTGTAGTACCAATACAACCAACCAATCTAACAAGTAGGAATCAAATGTGATTGTACTATGTATACAACCAACCAAATGACAGGTAGATACCCCTTACAATGAAATTTTCTTGGGTATTCCTATTATAACTTTTCATCATCTAAAATTTTGGGTAGTCAGTGCACTTACTCTTCCAAGTTCAAGCATTCCGACTTTGCATCATAGCCACTTGAAATCCTCCCGAGTCATACATCTCAGGTCCTCATCTCCGGTGGGGTCAAACACCTCAATATACTGGTTTAGCTCTGCATATGTGATCATCTGATGATTATTCAACTCCATTGTTTCTACCATAGCCTATGACATGATCTTGGATCTACACAAAACTATCCCAAGAATCAAACAAGTTAGCCCAAAAACATGCATGCCTACACGATCAACCATCAGGCCAACATATGTCATTAAGGTCTTCATCAATACCACTTGAGACATAACTCCATATTCCATGCTACCGAGGATAATGCAGTGATCTCCAACTTCATTGTCTTACATAACCTGCAAGTACATGTTAGTATTTTATGTCGGTAACATCCTATACAGATCCACTATCACTACCAGAGCACCTTCTTGTGAGTCCTGACATTCTATGTCGCTCTATATCTAATTCCACTTGTCATCTTGTAATACATTGATACAAAAGTAGCGATTCAGCTCTGATCTATGGGTGTGTAGTCAAGTCAGCCTCCATACACACTTATCTTCTCATTTTCTTCCGTCATACTAACAACAACATGTTCTTACCTGTTACCTTCATCACTAAGGGGGTGAATGATAGGTTCAGTGTATTACTCCCCCTAAGATCCTGCATCTCCTTTAGGTCTTAGGAGATATCACCTGTGCATTGGATGCACAGTGGCGGTCCATGGTCTTTTTTGTGCATACTTGCCTGGTCTCATTCATCTTCCCATTTTCAGGCTTGGGAGTAGGTCTTTCCTTATTCTGCTGATGAGTCCTTCCATTTCCTGATTCTCCATCACAACCAAAATTAGTGCTAGATTAGCACATATAATCCATCCCAACTTCATGATTGGGGAATCTCTTGACATACCGATTTGACCATCTTCTTCTGGTCATTGCTGTGACTGACAACTGAAATCGGTGGACCTCTTGCTCCTGTAGCAACATTTATCCTTTGGTTCCATGCAGGTCTCTGACTTTCATATGCTCTGTATTCACCTTTCTACAGAGCATAGATATATTGGCCACCATGTGTCTGTAGGTTCCCCTTCCTGCACTCAAACTCTCTATGGCCAAAACTATTGCAGTTAATACAAAAAACATTTGCATAACCAGGAGAGGGGATATGCATGTATCTACTCTTGGATACATTTTTCTCATATGCATGATATCCATGAGATCCTATATTATTCTTTCAGGATTTCTTTCCACCTTCCTTTTCCTTATGGCCATAAGAATTACATGCAAAGAAGTAACTGGTAAAGGATGGCATATGACTTACAAATTTATTTTGCCATGCATGAGGAGATCTTACTAGTTTAGCCTCTCCATTTATTCTTCTTTAAGAATGGATCCTTGGTTGTCCATTCTGTGCAGCTCTTCCATCTGGTCTCTTCCTCTCCGACACTTGCTTTGTCCTGTGGGTGGTAGCATTTCTTTGTCCTCTACCGTAGGAGGTCTTCTTTGCTACTTCCTCATTTTCTTGCTTCCAGTGAAGCTATCCTCTCCCATCTTCTCTTTACCTTTGGGATATGCATTGTTCCTCCTTCTTGCAGAATTGATCTTGATTCTTGTCTGCAAGTCTTCACCAGTTGTTCTTAGGTCAACCTTCTTTCGGGGAGCATTTCTGACTGGGAAGGTCTGTCCCTTGTTCTCTCCATTTCAGGAGATAAACAAAATGTCATTCTGGGGAACATTCTTGCTGATGGAGCATTCACTGACACCACTTCCTAATCCCTCAGTGTCTTTGGCATGCTTTTTCTTTTTCAATATTTTGTCCAAGGGATCACTGCTGCCATCAAACCAGATTCTTACTTTGAGCTCATCCTGACACTTCTCAAGGTCAATTCGGAGAAATTCCATTTGATCTCTAGGCAACCTCTGATATTCATTATCTTTTACTTGTAGCTCAGAAGCTAGATCACTACACCAACACTCCTTGGTGTCTTTTGTCTATGATTTCAACTCTAAGATGCATTTCTTAGATTCCTCAAGGCATTTTGTCAGCCTGTTTCGCTCTATTATAGCAACATTCTTGAATAGCTTGTATTCATTTCTCAGATTCTCCATTTCACTTTCCTTGGAGTCCAAGACTGATTTCAAATCATCAGCCAATATTTTTGTCCTTTCTAGTTGAGTGCTCAATAAACCAACCTTTTGGTTTGATACTTCAAGACAGGTTCTCAACTGACTACAATCCTCATGAACTGATCTTTTGTAGATTTTAAAATAATTTCTAATATTTTGAAGCTCTTCTAGAGCACTTACCAGTTCACACTCAAGATCTACTTCTGCATCCTCTTCTTCCTCAACATCATTTTCAAATAAATCTTGTTGGCTAGATCTATTTACCTTTTCTCCTCCTTTTCCTTCCTTTTCAGTGTTATCATCAAACACATCATACAGGTGGGATCTATCTGCATTATCCCCTTTTGATGTGTGATTCTCAATGTCAGTCTCATGGACCATGAAGAGATGAGTCTCCACATCACCAATGATGTAGCAACAATCTGAACTACCTCTGTCATCTTCACAAGTATCTTCAACATTGTTTTTCTCACTCTCACAAATTGATTCAGTGGTGCAGGGTTCATTTCCATAGAGCTTCTTTAGTCTATCCCATAGACTTTTTGCTGATTTATGTCCACCTATGAGGAAACATCACTGGTGAGGCCACTAGAAATAGCCTTCATGGCTTCTTCATTCCACAAGCATCTTCTTTCTTCTTCAGATTTGGAGGGAGGACTAAAATTTCTAGGGAGACCATTAATAACTGACATCCATACATCAAATCCTAGAGAGGATAAAAAGGCTTCCATTCTACAAATCTAAATAGAATAGTTTCAACCATCAAACACAGGAGCAAGGATTGACACTAAACAAACCATTATGTCCTTATGCTAGAATCTACCCAAGCTGTAGAAAAAAACTCATTTGACTGGGAACATACACTTTGATACCAATTGTTAGACACAATGCACCACTGAGAGGAGGGTGAATCAGTGGTTCTCAACTTGTTTCCCTTTAATTGACTTATGTGAGTATATCGGTTATGGGATATAATTTAATGGGAAGACTAATGACAAAAGCATTCACACAAAGGGACATCACATAACACCAGTATGTATGAGGAAAACCCAAGATGGGAAAAACCTAGGTGAGAAATGTTGCTCAAGTCTACTGCTCCAATCCATCCTCACAACTAAAATTCAGTTACAATGTTTAAGGCTACAACCCAAGGAGCACCAACCCCTAATTTGTTTATCGGCTACAACCCAAAGGATCTACAACCCCTAATTTAGGGCACCAACCCAAGGAGCACCAACTCCTACACCAAGCCACAACTTAGTGTTCACAAAGATAACTTCAAGTACAAAAGTAGTTAATTGTTACAAGTGAATCTTGTAACCATTTCATATACCTTACTCTACTGGTGAGATACCTTCTCTACTACACTGATACACTTCTCCTATTGCTCACATCTGCTTCTTCACTGCTGGTAAACTCTACTTGTACACCTCTCCTCTTCTTCTACTCTACTGAGTCTTCACCTTACTCTTTTCTCTTCATTGGTACTAAACTCTACCGATTCTACGCCCACCTCTTCTGCAACTTCCTTCACTTCAGCTTTGCTGGTATGAACACTACTGGTTCTACTTTGCTACCAGTTGAACACTTGAACCAGTGTTCACCCTCATTCTCAGTATTTCTTCTTAGGTATGCGTTGAGTGCTTGACTGACTTGCTCTTACATGTAGAAGTACAACTTAATCACTTCACAATAGCTTAATCCTCTTTTCTTCAGCAACCCTACTCTCTCATCCAGCAACAACCATCTCTGTTTTCGGCTTACATATTTATAGACTGGTTTTCCCACCAAAAACCAATTCAAACTGTGAGAAGTTAGGGTTTCATCACTTACCTTGAGGCAAACCAAATCCAATTAGATCTTCCTCGATCTGATCTCTCTGACAGCCAATTGTACACCTCCACCATTATCACACCTTCTTAACCACGCCTTCTATGTTTCACAATCTTCTTTTTACCTTATCGGCTAATGTCTTGGTCAAGTGCCGAGATTGGTCTTGCTGTTTCCTTGAACCGCCTCAATCTTCTCAATCACTCTTATCTGTCTCTCAATTGTCCTCTAGACCTCAAGCCGCAAACCTCTGCACAATAGCTCTGCAACACGTCCCATGATTTATGGGATCTACCATTAATGTCAACCAACCCTACAACTGCCTTGTCGGTGTTCATACCATTTATCACTGGATGCAAGTCCACCATCTTGACACTATGTGGCATCCATGTCTACCATCTGCCAACTTGGATCTTTATGTTGGTTTAGATAGGATCACTGAATAGACACTCTACTGGTTCCTCTTTTCTCCTGATTTACTAACCCTACTAGTATCTCACATTCTACTAGTTGACTCCTTATGTCTGCACTTTGTTGAACTACCCGTAGAACACCTAAACTGGTCTTCAGACATGTCTATCCCAAGAATGCACATTCCCACAAAGTGGGAGGACATCTTCATCTACACCTTGCTCATATTACCGGTGGACTTACATACCAGTAAATACTTTTGATCTGTACTGACATCTCAACATGCCTTCTTAGTCAATTCAGTGCATATCCTTGATTTTATGCACTTGATGCACACCTCTTCTTCCTTATCTCACAAAACTATGATGCACATAATGCATGATAGGAGATAAGTTTCACTTATTGGTGGAGTGACACTTTGTCTTCTGCATCCTGCAATGTACTCATGTGATTTCCCTATTTGTGCAACATATCTTCAAAGAGGCACATGTGATCTGGTGTGGGCACATTCACTATCAGTCATTGCTTCTCATGATGACTGCATCTTCATCCGGTTGGAGTCCTTCTATTCTGCAGCCACATAGTATACCAGTGACCTATTTATCCTTCTCGTCATGTGCTGATGTGATTTAGGTAACATTCTGCCTCTTCATCACAATAAAAAACTCAAGCATCTTGCTCATCTTTCTTGTTCACTGGTCACGAGTTTTGTTGGTTGGCAACTACTCACTTGGCTGAGTAGTCTTCCCAATGTCAACATATTACTTACCAGTTGATAACCTTTCCTTATCGGTGATCTACAATACAAGGTTATATCAAGGATATCTTAAACTGTACTCCTCCATGATAGTGTTTGCACATACATCTCTCATACTGGTAGACATCCCATACCAGTTGATATCAATGACAACCCAATGCCAACAAGTCCAATCAAACCTCATGAATCCAATAGGATTATCAGTCCTTATCCTTGGTGATTTTTGGCTAGATCCATTGAGTTTACCCTCCCTCTTTTAATCTAATGGTCCCCAAGTAAAAATTTGTGGTTTTCATACATCTAATGGTGGAAACCCTATTTTTTCACCATTACATTTTGGTGAACCCGACCCCTTACACCTGCAATTCTGATTTACATTTTCAGATCTGAGCGTTTATACAAATTCAAATTCAAATTTTCATTTGCAAGTTTTATTTTTTATTAAATTTTAAAAATTTAGTGATTGAATTTACAAAACCCTTAATTTGTAATTCTAAAATTGAGCATGTGGATTGTCTAATTTGGATTTATCATTTCATATCTGATTATTCATTTAATTTAAAATTCAATTTTTCCCTCCTAGATCTTGTTTTCAAATTGAATTACATAAAATTAGCGGTTGAATTTACAAAGACCCTAATTTATAATTCTAAAATTTATCATGTGGGTTGCATAATTTTTCAAATTAATTTTCAGATCTGATCTTTTTGAATGTTATGATATGATCTAGGTGCATTTATCTTTCAAATTCACAAATAAAATTGCATAATTAATTGGTTAATTAGTTATTTTCATAAAATTCTGTATTGCTTGATCATAATTTTCAAATTCAAATTCAAATTTCCATCCTTTGTGCATGAGTTTTACTACCATTAGTCCTACCTATAATATTCCCGTGAGAAGAAGTTGTAGAATTAAGGCTCCCTAAGGTTTAATTACTAAGGATATGGAGCCTAATGTGGATAACTTGTTTCATGAGAGTGTGGGTGGTTCTTCAATTCCAACAATTGATGTTATTTGTTCCCATTCTTTACATAATTCTCATGATGAGGGTGAACCACTAACTAGGGTTTTTGTTGACCAATTGGAGAAGAATCATGATAATGAATTTGAAAATCTTGAACAATGGATGAGTCAACAATACTTGAAAAGTGAATCTATCCCATTGATTGAAGGATTAAAAAGAATGGTTCAAAGTGATAAAGTTGGTGTTGATTTGTTGTGTGGCTTTTCTCATATTGTTGACACTAATATTATGCCTTTGAAAAGTTGTGTTGAAGTCCTTGGTTATACCCAAGCTCCTAGTCAAGTTAATCATTCTATTCCTATGACCACTCCTATGACTAGTGTGCCTACTTTCACATCCAAGATCATGGTTACTTGACACAAAATGTTATTCCTACACATGCTAGTCAAGGGGGAAACATTTCTAATCAAAACTCTTTCATCCCTCCTTCCGGGAGTCTTCCATTTGTCACCCAATCATCTCCCATATGTACCTATCATAGTGTTCCACCTCCTTATTCTCAACCTCCTCCTCCATTTAACAATGTTACTTCTCCATCCCAATCCAACATGTCTAATTTCAACCCATCCACTGAATCAACCATCAAAAGCCTAGCTCAAACTATGTCATCCTTGCAAAAACAAATAGCTTCCATGAACCAACCAAAGTTTAATGTGCTCACATTTGATGTAGCGAGTCCATTATCCAATGATATTGTTTGTGTTTCCCCCCTAAGCATGTAGAAGTTCCTCAATTGGAGCTTCATAATGGAAAAGGTGATCTTGTGACTCATGTGAAAACATTTCAAACTTTGTGTAGTGATTTTTCTTATGATGAAAGACTTTTGGCTAAATTTATTACTAGAACATTTAGGGATGAATCTTTATAATGGTATTGTTCTTTGCCTCATTCTATTACATCATTTTAACAATTGGATAATTCTTTAATTCAACAATTTCAAAATAATATTGGTCCTAAGATTACTTTGATTGATTTGATACATTGTAAAAAGGTGTTAATGAAAAAGTGACTGATTGATTGGTATATATAAGCATTTGTATTCTCAAATTTCTTATCCTATTCCTGATCAAGATGTTCAAATAATTTCCATTTCTAATTTTCAAAAGGACAGTAGGGATAAGCTTCTCTTTTCTAAGTTTACTTCCTTTACGCACTTGTGCGTAGTACTTCATAACAATCAGCTTCAAGTGAGTCAATTTGAACAATCTCATTCCATGGATCTAGTTGATAAGAATGAAAGTGCTCAACATTTTGTAATATTTAAACTGAACAAGGGATCCATCAAGTTCAATGAAAACAATAATACTCAGGTAGTAGCCACAACAATAGGTGTGCCTCCTTTATCCAAGTATTTTAGAAAAGAATATTCTCCTCTTTTTGAATCTTTTCATAGTATTATGAAACATTATTGAATAAAAATGTGTTGAAACTTCCATCAAACCAATTGACACAACCAAACCTTTTCCACCTTAACATGATGCCAAATATTTTTGCCAATATCATCGTCAACTTGGTCATGACATTGCAAAGTGTTATTCCCTAAGGATTAAGATTCAAGACCTTATTGATAACAATATCATATCTGTAGCTAGTGTGAATGAAAAAGGAAACAAATCTATAGCTCCTCCAAATAAAAACCTCCAAATATTCACTATTCCTTTGCGTTTCCATTCTACTAATGTGATTGAGTCTGAGCATCTTGCATTTTCTCCTAATGATCTTGGCCTTGAGTCTAATAATATGGCGAGTCTTATTGATAAACCTACACCTCCTAAGGACCTATTCATTACCTTTGATTCTAGTGAGACTATTAAATCACTTTATGGCCCACTATATATCACTACGAAGATCAATAACATGCTCTCATGAGGAGTGCTCATTGATCCAACATGTATGGGTGAATGTGATAACTGAAGAATATCTTTATATGTTATAATTTCACCAAGTGACATATGATAAATTTGATGTGGTAATTAAGATATTAGATAGTTTCTCTTGTCCTACTATTGGTTCTATTACTCTTTCTATTGAGGTTGGTACTAAGTGCTTAGATGTTAATTTTTCTATCATTCCTACATCAAATCAATTTTGTGTGAAGTTGGGACATCCTTGGCTCTCTTCCATGAAAGATATTCCTTCTACCATTCATAAGTGTTTGAAATTTCCTCTTAATGACAAGACATAACAATTAATCATAGCACGTACCAACCCATGGTGAGACATGGAGATGTTAATCTTGACAACTTTTGGTCTGAACAATTTCAGCCTCTTAAGCCTTGAAGTGATGCTCTTTTTCAATCTTATCAAAGATGAAAGAATCAGATGATCTTATCCTTGAGTAAAACTAGAGATCCCAATCCCATTCCTCTTCTACATGATAGACCTATTCCTCCTCCTCATGATGGATTTGAAATCCTTCCTACACTATCTATTCATGCATTATATGCTGTGATTCCACCTCCTACAACTTACAAAGGGAAACACCTCACATATCCCATTTTTCAACCTAAAAAACCTTCTTTCATGAATCCTTATTTAAAGGAAGAGAAGAAGCCCATTCCTGTTGACCCTAAAACTTCACAACCTTCAACTAAAACTAAAAGAAATCATTGTGTGAGAGAAGATTGACAAAGACATCATGCTAAGGCTCATGAACTTTCTTCTGAACCCATTTCCTCCTTGGAGACTCCAAATGTTGATATGATACCATTTGTCCAGACTTTGACTAACCCTAGGGAGGAAGTTCAACCTTAATCTGCAAGATGTAAAATTATTAAGAAAGATGATGGTTCATGTTCTATTCCAATTAAAGATCCTATTTTTATTAATCTTGATGAAGAGATGGATGAAAATAATGTTCATGATAATAATGTTGATGATAATGATGATAAATATGAATATATTGATGTTGATAGTGATTTATCTAAACAATTTTCACAAGCATTAATCCTAGCTCCTAGTAATAGATAAAGTGATCCATCATTAGAGTATGGTCCTTGTTTGGAACTTATGGTATCTCCATCTACCATGCTTGAAGTTGCTCCTCTCGCATATTGTCCACCTTCCCAAAATAATGGTGAGCAATATTGGGAGGTGGATGACTTTCTTGATTAGCTTCATTTGTTTTGTATATTCTCTCTCTCTCCTCTCTTGCTTGTTCGTAACCTTCCTCTATTTGTTTCTCGATTCTTCTATTTGTTGTCCCTAGTGTTGTCTACTTAAGGACAATGCAAAGCATTGAGTTCTCTTTTGGTCTCTCCCATGTTGACTCAAAAGATACATGTGCCCTTCTTCCATTGTGGTTCTACTTTCTTTCAGGGGTGAGGATAATTCAATGCAAATATATACATGATATACATTATTTATCATAAGAGCATACTGACCCTAGAGTTAAGCAGAACCTTTATGTGCTTTGTGTTTTGTGATTATTATCCTTTGATGTATCCTTTCTTAGGGGCATATCATTATGATAATGTGATTGTCTTTTGGATGAATGTATACTACCTTAAAGCAACTTCTCTCATTTTGGCATACACAATAGTTTTAACGTAGGGGCATACACTCTGCTTATTGTTTCTCTCTCTTGCATATCTCGATACTTAGGTTACTTTGCAAACTTAGAATTTTTCTTGGTATTTTTGGTATTTTTCTTTTCATGACTCATAGTAAGTGAACCTTACTAGGCTAAGTAGTAATGGTTCTCTCTTATTTGTCTTTCTTATGATGTCCCTTTTAGCTCGATCTTGAAGTTGTAAGATACCTAAAGTCCACTGGGGGCTTGGTGTGTCTTGCCTCCTTAGCATTTTGATAAAAGTTTTTCAATGTGAAGCTTTTTACTTTACCAAGAGTATGCTTATTCTCATACTCCCAATAAAGTGGGGGCTAAATGTGGTTTCCTAAATTGTATTCCCTTACAATTTTGTCTATAGTTGGGCCCTCACTTTGGTGTTCACGCTCCAAGGCCTAAATAGGACTTGATTATGCTCATATTATGCAAATTTGTCACCATTCTCACTACATACATCATCTTGCCTTCAATTTGTGGTCTCTAACTGGGTAGGACTAGGGCATGGCACCCTGGTCCCCTCAAGACTAGAATGCCTAGCACCTTGGTCCTCCCAATTGGGACCCAATTTTGGTCCCTTCAATGGTTGATGCAGTGATAACTGGTAAATCCCTCAAAGAGAGTCAACTAGCTTATTCAACAAGAGTAACATAATGAAAGAAACAAGAAAACATAACAATATTGAATAAACATAGCATATTATTGCTTTAGAACTTTTGGTAACCATCTGGTTATCATCATATAATCATCAAAGAACATCTAGTAGTTAACCAACTACATGCAGGCGTTAGGCCAGATAAAACCAACTGAGACTCTAAGAATCAACTGGATCACTAAATGTGAATCTCAATCCTTATTCTCAATTCTACTTATTCTTCCCTTACAAATGATTACATAATATCATATTTATACCCACAGAAACATATCTGGGTTGGCCTCATAAGATTACATTTACCAATGCAGGAAAAATGAAACGTGTAACTAGGTCACCCTAAGAATTAAAGAAATCTTTCTAGAAAATAATAACCAAGAGATTTTGTTTAGCAGGAAGGTCAGCCACATGTCAAAGAACATCGAACAACCCAAAATAGATCCACATGCCAAGAATTGCACCGATAATGAAGGATAACCAACCGGTAAGCACAAGAATTGTCCTAAAACCCATAAATAGTCAACCGGGAGCGATAACTGACCGAAAAAGAACCCAAATGAAACAAAAATTTGGATTTAAGCACATGAACCAGCCTAAAAACCAAAAATAAGATGTCATGAAAAGCAAGCAACTACCGGTACCAACCGGTGAGAACAAATAAAACTCCACAAAGAACTAGACAAGAACAAAGTTGAAAGGAAATATTTTTGGTTGATGCAAGATTGATCATCGACCAGGGATGCTCTTGCACCAGATAACCTAGGTAGAAAAAGGTGTTCAATGAGAGGCAACTCATGAAAATCTAAAAAGCTTTGGAATAAAGACCCCATGCTCATTTATGATCCCAACATCTTCTTTATCTACCAACCTCTGCTTTAGCTCCTCTAGTGCCTCAATTGACTTCTCTAACCCTTGACTCTCTTTGTTTCTCTTCCTTTTCCATAGATCTACACACTATCTCTATTTACTGCCTTCTTTCTTCTGCAACTCTGATTTATTTCTGCCACAAGACTTCATCCGATTTGTCACCATAAGCTCTCTATCATCCGGTTCCATCTGTCCATCATGTTTATTTGTTAGGTCCTTCTTCAAACTCATGCCACCCTCTGGTATAACCTCTGCAACTACTTCTATTAGATCTTTCTTCAAGTCACCTTCCATTATAACCTCTGCAACCAGTTTGTCAATACTGCAACTTTTCTCAGGACTCAGATTCTTCACCTCCTTGTCTTTCTCCTTCAAATAAATCAATGTGAACTTCTGCCCTCTTCTCAATAGTGACTAGATTTATTTTATAGTCATAAATAGCTCCTCTATGAAACTACCAAGGTTTTCCCAACAAGACATGACAAGCACTCATAGATACAACATCACACAAAACCTCATCCTTGAAAGGCCTAATACTAAAATTCACCAAACACTACTCCTTTACTTCTATCTTTTGATCATGTTGTAACCAATTTACCTCATAAGGACAAGGATTCTTAAGCCTCTTCAATCCAAGCTTAAGAACAATCTCCTCAGATGCCAAATTATTAGTACTTCCACTATCTACAATAACCTTGCAACACTTACCACCTGATTTACACACAGTCTGGAAAAGACACTTCCTCTGAGTAGATCTGGTATCCTTTCTTCTGAACATAAGGGATTCTCCTTGCTCTAGTGCATAGTCAGATCTGGTACCTTCACCTTCCGGTTCCTCATTTGCCACACAACTTCTTGCCATTCCCTGCTTACATTCATAGAATCTATGTCAGGTTTCTCCACACTTAAAATATTTGCCAAGAAACTCTCTACCGGTACTGCCAGTGCCTTTTCTCTGTATTTTCTACTCTGGTTCTTTACTCCAATTAGGTTTTGACTCATCTTCCTCAACTAGTTTCTTCATACTATCACTCATCTATCCTTTTAAATTCTCATCTTCTCCTTAGCCTTCAAAGCATACTGGTAAGCTTCTTCAACTGTGGAAACCCTCAACATACTCATCTCATCAGGTGAATGTTAAAAGAAAGTCCATTTATGTACCTCACCACCTTTTCTCTACCCATCTCTCTATGTCTAGATATAATCACCACTTTGTAGAATTCCTTAGTATATTCCTTCATAGTCATGTTTGTCTGTTTCAGGTTCTTCAACTTCTTGAACAACTCCAATTTATAGTCTTCCGGTATGAACTAGGCCTTCAATCTTGCAACCATCTATCTCCACTAAGTGATCTTCAATTCACCATTCTCTACTCTATCTTTCTATAATTCATTCCACCATAAGGCAACATGCCCTTTCAACTTAGTCTACGCCAAACAGACTCTCTACCAGTCCTTGACATCCTCAAATTCAAAGTAATCCTCCAACGCTCCAATCCAATCGATCAGATCCTTTGGGTTCAGTGTTCCGAAAAAGTTGGAAACTTCAAATTTATGAACTTTACTCACTTGCGCCACTACTCTCCAGAATCTTTCCTCTCTTTCATCTTCTAGTCCTTCAACTTCTTCAAGATCTTCACCGTCTTCTTCGTTTTCATCCTCAGATTCAGGGCTTCTTCGCAAACCAGCGAAAGTGTTTTGAATTTCATTCCTCACTTCATTCCTGAAGTCTTCCATAATCTACTCTACCCTATAGGGGTTTTTCCTCCTAGGCAACATTTCCTCTTCCACTCCAGGGAACTACCTCAACTTGGCAATTTGACTATGGTGCAAGAGCACCCAATTGAGTCAAAAACTCCATTTTTGGGTTTTCATGTTTTTATGTTTGTAAAGTCTTGTTGTAGGTTGTTTTTGTTGTTTTATGTTGTTTTGAGTCATTTGTAGTAGTTTTGATCTCATTTTGGGCTTGAGAGATCATATCTTGCATTTCAGGCCTTGAGTTGACAATTTTTGGCCAAAATGTGGAAAAGTGCCAAAAAGGTCTCCAAATGGTTTCAAGAAAATTGAAACATGTTTGTGTAGTGTTTTTAATAATGCATAAATGGTTTAGGCAAGTTTATAAGGCTAGGATGTTAAAAATGCATTTGTGAGCAAGAAAAGTTGTCATTTTGCTCAAGAAAGTTGTCAAAAAGCTCATTTTCTTCAAAAATGTCATATTAAATGTCTTTTGTCCATACATGGGCATGGAAACCAACTTGAGAAACTATATAAGGCCTCTCCTTACCTTTGGAAAGGTTGGTGTTTTTATTTGAAAGAATAACTCAATAGAAAACAAGTGTTTTTTTGGTTTTATGACTGTTTTACTTCCTTTTTGAGGGGCAGTCCATACTGTAGCTGTACAATCCATACTGTACCTTCTTGGATGTTGTAATATGGATGTAACCAAGATTCCCATGTAATTATTTCATCATTTTCTCTTTTGCAAAGTGTTTTTACAAAAATAATTGGAAACTAGGTACCTGCTGCCCTGCCAAGGGTTTGAGGTTGTAAAATGTGTCAACTTGGTTGATCCAGGCTTGGGATCCCTCCTATGGATTCTACCAAGTTGATCCATGTGTATATAGTGTACATATCTTTCCTTTTGTTCTAGAAGAATGGTTTGAATATGCAAATGAGTGATTACTAGGCAAGTGTTTGTCATTTGGCTAGTAACTTGATAAAGACTCAAAGTTTGCACTCAAAGGTAATTGAGTGAGCAAATGATTGTAACAATGGTCTAGACATGGGACCAAGAGTTGAAGTACCAACTTATGTATTTGATTAAGCTTACACCTTGTAATCATTTCCATTTGTAGACAAAACAATGAGTTCACTATTTTTGAGAAGTTGTTGTCATTTTGCTTAATGGAATGCTTAAGAGCATAATCCAAGCCTTGAAATTCAAAGGAAATGTAATAGGTGAATGTATACATGGTTGAAGAACTCCTTTATGGTTTTTTCCCATCTCCAAGTTCTACATTCTTCCAGGTTCTAAAGAGGACAAGTTGCTGATTGGTAAAAGGTAGTAAAAGCATAGTGGCAGGGTCAAAATCACTATTTTCCTTCTTGTGTGCCAAGTGTTTTGCAAAATGGCAGGTGATAGAGACTTGGACAAGGAACTCCAAGGTGTGGCAGACCCTTCCAATCAGTCTTAGGCCTTGGTTCATGTAGGTGAATGCAAAACAAACAAAGCAAGCACCAAACCCTAACTAAACCCTCCTTTTGGGCCTTAAAATGTGGACAGTCCTCAAACACACCCCATGGAACTCAAAACCACAAAAATATTTGAGAAAACACTCCCTAAACACCATCACCAACTTTCTTTGTGGTTAAAAAGACCATCATTGAGCAGTGCTTGGTATGTGAGAGAGCAAAAGGTAACTCCTCTAATGCTGGTTTATATCAGCCTCTTCCCATTCCACATAGGCCTTGGGATTGCATTAGCATGGATTTTGTAGTAGGATTACCTAGAACTCAATCAGGATTTGATAGCATCTTTGTGGTAGTTGGTAGATTCAATAAGATGGCTCACTTCATTCCTTGTAAAACAACACATGATGCAAGTCATATTGCTTATTTATTCTTCAAGGAAGTTGTTCGGATTCATGGTTTGCCTACTAGCATTGTATCAGATAGAGATGTTAAGTTTCTTGGTCATTTTTGGAAAACATTGTGGAAGAGATTGGGTACTAATCTCTCTTTTGGTTCAACTTATCATCCACAAACTGATGGCCAAATAGAAGTTGTGAACAGGTCTCTTGGAAACATGCTTAGGTGTTTGACAAAGGAGTATGGGCAGAGTTGGGATCAGCTCATTCCTCAAGCAGAATATGCCTACAATGACAGTGTTAACAGGTCTACAGGTAAAAGCCCATTTGAAATTGTTTATGGTATGCATCCAAGGTGTATAATGGAGTTGAGGGATATTACTAGCTTGCAGCATAAAAGTGGGACAACAGATGATATGGCTCACTCCATGAAGGAGGTTCATGAGCAAGTGAGACAAGCTATCCAAGACACCTCTCAAAAGGTCAAGGCAAAGGTGGATGCTACAAAGAGAGATGTATAGTTTTCCATAGGTGACTATGTGATGGTTCATTTGAACAAGGCAAGGCTACAAAAGGGAGTTCCCAGCAAGCTTCAGATGAGAAGAACAGGCCCTTGCAAGATCTTGGCTAAGTATGGACCTAATGCTTATAAAGTTGATTTGCCTACTAATGTTTCTTTGTCCCCAATTTTTAATGTTGTAGATCTCATTGCTTTCAAGGGGCAGCCACTTTAGGAGGTTCAAAGAGTTTCAGATGTTTCTCAGTCCCTTTTTGGTCTATCTCTCCCTTCTCTTTCTTTTCCCCTTGCTGAACAGGTTCTAGACTCTAGAGTTCTCAAAAAGACAAGGCATCACACCTACATGGAGCACCTCATGAAGTGGAAGGATCAGCCTATCTCTGAGGCCACTTGGATACCTGAAGATGACTTTCTAAAAGTTGGTATTTCTTCTTCTTTGCTGCCCCAAGGAGTCACATGACTTCTTTGGTTTTGGGGGAGTATGGTGCAGGAGCACCCAGTTGAGTCAAAAACTCCATTTTTGGGTTTTCATGTTTTTATGTTTGTAAAGTCTTTTTGTAGGTTGTTTTTGTTGTTTTATGTTGTTTTGAGTCATTTGTAGTAGTTTTGATCTCATTTTGGGCTTGAGAGATCATATCTTGCATTTCAGGCCTTGAGTTGATAATTTTTGGCCAAAATGTGGAAAAGTGCCAAAAAGGTCTCCAAATGGTTTCAAGAGCATTGAAACATGTTTGTGTAGTGTTTTTAAGCATTCCTAAATGGTTTAGGCAAGTTTGTAAGGCTAGGATGTAAAAAATGCATTTGTGAGCAAGAAAAGTTATCATTTTGCTTAAGAAAGTTGTCAAAAAGGTCATTTTCTTCAAAAATGTCATATTAAATGTCTTTTGTCCATACATGGGCATGGAAACCAACTTTAGAAACTATATAAGGCCTCTCCTTACTTTGGAAAGGTTGGTGTTTTTATTTGAAAGAATAACTCAATAGAAAACAAGTGTTTTTTTGGTTTTATGACTGTTTTACTTCCTTTTTGAGGGGCAGTCCGTACTGTAGCTGTACAATCCATACTGTACCTTCTTGGATGTTGTAATATGGATGTAACCAAGATTCCCATGTAATTATTTCATCATTTTCTCTTTTGCAAAGTATTTTTACAAAAATAATTGGAAACTAGGTACCTGCTGCCCTGCCAAGGGTTTGGGGTTGTAAAATGTGTCAACTTGGTTGATCTAGGCTTGGGATCCCTCCTATGGATTCTACCAAGTTTATCCATGTGTATATAGTGTATATATCTTTCCTTTTGTGCCAGAAGAATGGTTTGAATATGCAAATGAGTGATTACTAGGCAAGTGTTTGTCATTTGGCTAGTAACTTGATAAAGACTCAAAGTTTGCACTCAAAGGTAATTGAGTGAGCAAATGATTGTAAAAATGGTCTAGACATAGGACCAAGAGTTGAAGTACCAACTTTATGTATTTGAATAAGCTTACACCTTGTAATCATTTCCATTTGTAGACAAAACAGTGAGTTCACTGTTTTTGGGAAGTTGTTGTCATTTTGCTTAATGGAATGCTTAAGAGCATAATCCAAGCCTTGAAATTCAAAGGAAATGTAATAGGTGAATGTATACATGTTTGAAGACCTCCTTTATGGTTTTTTCCCATCTCCAAGTTCTACATTCTTGCAGGTTCTAAAGAGGACAAGTTGCTGACTGGTAAAAGGCAGTAAAAGCATAGTGGCAGGGTCAAAATCACTATTTTCCTTCTTGTGTGCCAAGTGTTTGGAAAAATGGTAGGTGATAGAGACATGGAAAAGGCACTCCAAGGTGTAGCAGACCCTTCCAATCAGTCTTAGGCCTTGGTTAATGCAAGTGAATGCAAAACAAACAAAGCAAGCACCTAACCCTCACTAAACCCTCCTTTTGGGCCTTAAAATGTGGACAGTCCTCAAACACACCCCATGGAACTCAAAACCACAAAAATACTTGAGAAAAAACTCCCTAAACACCATCCCAAACTTTCATTTTGGTTAAAAAGACCATCGTTGAGCTGAACAAACAAAAAAAGTGCCAATTAGGCCTCATGGGCTAGTAGCCCTTTTTAGCCCTATTTTGCAAAAATCATAACAACTTTGGATTCAACCGTTGGATCTTTCTATAGCTTGAAGGAAAGTTCTATAACTAGCATGTATATAATCTGAACAAAGTGATTATTCTTGTTGTTAATATTTTGAGAGTTATTAATGACTATTCATGACTGCATAACACACAACAAAATGACAGTTTTTGAAGAATGCTTGAACCCGATGGGAAAATGGAACTTGGAGGTTTTTGAAACATAATGGAAACATTTCAAATAGTCTACAAGTGTACTTGGAACTCATAGACAATGTACAACCTCATTTGGAGGTAGTTGAGCCCTTTTAAGGAATTTGGACAAATTGAGAGTTACAGGTCTAAAACAAGTTTATGAGCATTCATGGTGAGTAACTCCTTGCTGCCCCAACATTTCCATGTGGAAGACCCCTAGTACACATTGAAACTGAAAGTAGAAGATCCCAAGAACCAAGCACAAGTATTTGAAGATGGGGAAAACAAGCACCTTGAGTAGTTTTGGAGCATGGGAGTAAGCCATCACCATCAAGGGAGTTTGCTAGGCAAGTAGACCATGGAATCCTTGGCATTCCAATAACCAGACAAGTTGAGTAAAACATACACATCAGATCCTACAAGGTTTTGGCAAATACATTGATCCTTTTGGAGCAAGTTAACCTTGTGAGCACTTACCTTCCAAGCTCCCTATTAGACTACCAGTTTCAATTGCCTATTCTTGACGATCTATTGACCACATGAGTAGCCTGCCTCCAATCAGTATATTTCCACCCAAAGGAATGCCTCAATATTCGCAAACAATTCTTCTACCGGCTAGTCCATAACCAGCTCTGATACCACTTGATGCAACCATAAGTGGTAAAACCCTCAAAGAGAATCAACCAGCTTATGCAGCAAGAGTAACACAACGAAAGAAGAAAGAAAACATAACAAGATTTCATAAACAAATCATATTATTGCTTTATAACTTCCGGAAACCATCCGGTTATCATCATATAATCATCAAAGAACATTCAGTAGTTAACCGGTTACATAGAGGCCTTAGGCCATATACAATCCAATCGGGACTCTAAGTATCAACCAGATCACTAAATGCGAATCTCAATTCTTATTCTCAATTCTACTTCCTATGCCCTTACAAATGATTACATAATAACATATTTATACCCACCTAAACATATCCGAGTCGGCCTCATAAGATTACATTTACCAATGTAGGAAAAATGAAATGTGTAATTAGGTCGACCCCAAGAATTAAATAAATCTTTTCGAAAAATAATAACCAAGAGGTGTAGTTCAGTAGAAAGGTTGACCACACGCCAAAGAACATCAGACAAGACCCAAAATAGATCCACATGCTAAGAATTGCACCAGTAATGAAGGAAAACCAACTGGTAAGCACAAGAACTACCTCAGAACCCAAAAATAGTCAACCAAAAGTGATAACTAGCCGAAACAAACCCCAAATGAATTGAAAATATAGAATTAAGCATATAAACTAGCTTGGAAATCAAAAATAAGATCTGCCATGAAAAGAAAGCAACTACTGGTACCAACTGGTAAGAACACATAAAATTGCACAAAGAACTAGACAAGAACAAAACTGAAAGGAAATATTTTTGGTTGATGCAAGATTACTCATCGACCCGAGATGCTCTTGCATTAATGGTCATGAAGTTTGAGCGGGAATTTTAGCCTCGTGTTAGCTCATGTCAAAAAATTAAGTTTTTTTTTGATGATAAAGTTTTAAAGGAGGTCTACCCCTCTTAGTTGGATACAAAATTCAAATCCGACAATCATATTGATCATTCAATTCAAGAAATTAATCATTTAAGTTCAAGTGAGAAAGCAATCCGTCTTCTTTCAAGCATTGGAGGAGAGATAAAGTCAAGATTGAAACATTGGAGTTGACATCATGTTCTATGTTATTGAAGACTTCATGAAACCCTAATTCCACATGGAGACAAATAAAACTTCACAAGGAGGTATATCATTTTTGTTTCAGTCATTATTCAACATCTCCCTCAAAGGAGAACATTTCCATTACTACAATTCAATCATATTTCATTTATATTTCATGGTTAATTCCAAAATCAGGGTTTGACCTAAGGAAAACCCTTATTCCCAGCCTATTTGGACCTTCTCTAGTATGTGCAGGAATAGGTACGAAGCTACAATCTTCATAATAAGCTTATTTACAATGATGAATCAATCTTCCATTGGAGTGAAAAAAGTGCAGAGGACCAAAGCGACCACCATAGCGGTCTCAAAAATTAGGATCTCCTTTTGGAAATAGATTTGAATACATTTATACTTCTCAAATCTAGGTTCATTGCTTGATCTGATAATTATATCCCACTGTGAATGTATTTTTACATCAATTCCAACATATTTACCCTAATTTCAACATTTTCACAATTCAACTTAAAAGAGGGCAGTCCGATCAAACTTGGTAAATCCAATATGATTCTTAGTCCTTATCCTTACTCATTTGTGGCTAGATCCATTGATTTTATGCTCCCTCTTTTAATATAATAGTCCTCGAGTAAAAATTAGTGGTTTTCATATATTTAATGGTGGAAACCTTTAATTTTCACCATTACAAGAACAAAGGTGACATCTAAGTACTTAGTACCAACCTCAATAAGAATGGTGATGGAAATAATAGTAGGGAAAGAGAAACCATCAGAAACCTTAATCATAACATCAGATTTATCATATGTTACTTGATACAATTGTTGAGTATAAAGATGTTCTTCAGTAATCACATTCACCATACATACTAAATCAATGAGCACCCCTTGTGATAGTTTGTCTTTGATCTTCAGACAAATATATAATGAGATATTAGGTGAAACAATAGTCTCAGAAGGATAAAAAGTAATGCATAAGTATTTTGGAGGTGTAGGTCTGCCAACAAGGTTCACAACATTATTAGATTCTATGCCAAGGTCATTTGGAGAAAAGGAAAGAGGCTCAGACTCAACAACATTGGTAGAATGAGAAGGCAATGGATTAGTAAAGATTTGGAGGTTTTGACTAGGAGGAGCTACAAGTTTATTCCCTTTGTCATTCACACTAGCTATAGATATAGTATTGTTATCAATGAAGTATTGAATATTATTCCTCAATTGGTAACATTTCTTAGTATCATGGACAGGTTGATGGTGACATTCACAAAAAGACTTAGGATCATGGGAAGTTGATAATGGTTTAGAATTGTCATTTATTTTGATGGGAGGAAGTTTCAACACATGAGCATTCATCAACCTCAATATTATACTATTGAAATAATTAGAAAGAGGAGTTAATTCTTTTCTAAAGTATTTGGACAAAGGGGCCAAACTAATGTCATGGTTGCCACTTGAGTGTTGATGTTGAAATTTATCTTGATGAAACCTTTGTTTTGTTTGAACTTCATAAATTATTGTTCAGAGCTCTCATTCTTATCAATCAAAAAATTGAAGTGGATGATTCAAATTGACTCACTTGAAGATGATAATTTTGAAGCTTATCTCTAATATAATTTTATTAATTAGTAATAATATTTTTTGAACATTATGATCAGGCACATGATAAGAAATTTGTGAATGCAAATGTTTATATCTATCGATAAAACCAATCAATTTTTCTTTAAATCCTTTCTTATAATGAATCAAACCAGTCAAAGTAATCTTAGGACCAATGTTATTTTGAAGTTATTGAATGAAATCTTTAGCCAATTATTAAAAAGATGTAATAGAATAAGGAGGCAAAGAACAATGCCACTGCAAGAATTTATCTCTAAAGGTTCTAGTAAACAATTTAGCCATATGTCTTTGGTCATGATAAGAATCACTACACAAAGTTTGAAATGTTTTCACATGAGTCAAGGGGTCATATTTTCCATTGTACAACTCCAATTGAGGGATTTCCACATGCTTAGAAGGAACCACATGGAAAATGTCATCAGATAGTGGACTCGCTATATCAAATATGGGAACATTGAATTTGGATTGATTTATGGAAGCCAATTGATGTTGTAAGTATGTAACAATTTGAGCTAGGTTATGGATAGTTGCTTTGGTGGATGGATTGAAATTAAAAATATTGGATTACGATAGAGGAGTAATATTGTTGTAGGTAGGTGGAGGTTGAGAATAAGGAGGAGGAACATTATGATATGTCAACATGGGAGATAGTTGTGAAACAAATGGAAGACTCATGGAAGGAGGTATGCAAGATTATTGGTTAATAGGGTTGCCCCATGACTAACATGTGTAGGATTAACCTTTTGTGTGGAATTAGTCATGATAGAAGATGTAAATGTAGGCACACTAGGCAATGATTTAGGCATAATAATGGAATGGTTAACTTGGCTAGTGGGTTGAGATTAACCGAGGACTTCAACACAACTTTTGATTGGAAAAATATTAGTATCAACAATATGAACAAGGACACAAAATAGATCCATACCCATCTTATCATTTTGCACCATTCTTTTCAATCCTTCAATTAAGCGGGTCGTCTCACTATCCAGGTATTGTTGACCCATCCATTGTTGAAGATTCTCAAATTCATTATCCATCTTCTCCAATTGGTCAATAGTAACCCTAGTTAGTGATTCATCCACATCATGAGAAGTATGTGAAGAATAAGGATAAGTGATGTCATTTGTTGGATTAGAGGAAGCACTGACATTCACATGGAATGAATTATCCAACCGAGGTTACATATCCTTAGTGTTTAAACCTTGGGAAGTCCTAAGTCTATAACTTCTTCTCACTGGAATATTGTATGTAGGACTAAGGGTAACAAAACTCATGCAAAAAGGAGGGAAATTGAATGTAAAGATTGAAAAATATGAAAAGGAATGATATTGGATATTAGATGCATCTAAATATGAACATAACATGTTATAACAATCAGATTTGAAAGCACAACTAGAAAATTATGCAACACACAAGTCAATTTTAGAATAATAAATTAAGATTTTTGTGAATTTGACCTCTAAATTTATGTAATTCAATTGTAAATATGACTTATGAATGCAAGCATTAATGTTAAAGTACATACAAATTATATTTGAACCAATAAGTTAAAAACAAGCATGAAAGAAGTTAGGTTAATCAAAATGTAATGGTGAGGAAAACTTAGGGTTTAATCAATTAGGATAATTAAACCACTAATCTTACCTCATGTACCAAAATATTGAAAGATGGGTGAATCCAATAGATCTAGCCACAATTCAAATAGGAAAAGGGATAAAATTTTGATTAGATTCACTAGTTATTATTTGCCACCCTCTTTTAGTTGAAATTTTAATGTAAATTGTGAAATTAGGGTAAACAAGAGACAATTGTGATGGAACAATAAAAACAAACTGCTATAGATATCCTTTAGAGCCACACATAGGGATCTAGAGAAAAGAAGAGAATCAAAACCTATTCCTAAAAGTTCGGGTTGATTTTCTAGGACTGGGTAGTAGAGATTCCCCTAGTCCTTTGACTTTTGCTCCGTTGAAATTTATAACTATTTGTCATTGTCAACTTTGTTGGAATCTCCAAGTATAGCTCCTAAGTTGATTCTCTACACACAGAAAGAGAGGAAAAAAGGTTGTAGATAGGGGTTTGCCTTGGGTCAATCCTCAGTTTAGGAATTAACCTTGAAGTTGAAATGACAATTATAATGGAAAATTGTAACAAGATGCTTTCCTTTTGAGGGAAAGGATGGATCTGAAATGAAATTATTGTAATTGAAATGTATACCTTGATGAATCGTGCTTGAATCCTCATGCAAGGGTTTTAGGATGTCTTGTAGAATGTCTTCTTAGAAAGTTGATCATGGATGCCATCTTGAATGCTTGAACTTGACTTTACTTCTCGAATGCTTGATGAACTTTGATTTCTTGCTCACTTCAATTGAATTTTCTATAGTGTAATTGAGGTCATGATTTCACTTAGGTTTTAAATGAGAGGAGTAGACCTCCTTTTATACCTAACTGCTCAAAAAATATTTGCATTTTCAGAGTAGGCCAACATGGGATCTAATTTTTCACTCACTTGATGTGACTATTGTGAGGACTGAATTTGAGTCCTGGTTGAGAGTACCAAGGCACTGGGCATCTTGGTCTTGAGAAGTAAGGCTTATATTTGAGAAGAAGGCAGGGAAGGTGATGAAATTACAAGTTTGTGGGTGGTGTGAGCATAATCAAAACAATTATTAGTCATCAAAAGATAGAGCACCAAGGTGAGGTATAGGTAAGGCCAAAATTATATACAGATATAATTTACAATGCTACAAATAGAATGCATAGTAACTTGAGACAATTTAATTAACTTATATTTATTCAAGGTTCCATTAATTCCATACACATGAGACAGGTCATTGAGGCTAGCCATTTTTTGAATTTGAATCTGGGTCATGGATTAAGTTCATCAAACAATTGAGATACATCATTGAAAACTTTTAAGAGCTTTGCAATTAAAATGACAAGAATATTCCTTTATGGAATCAAATGACTAGATGAAGGCCACATGGTCAGTTGTATAATTTTGCACAAATAAAAATCGATCCCACCTTCTTGTTGTGAAGTGTAAGTACCTTTTGATTGGATAAGACTGGACCCCAAGGTTTGAGTCAACAATGTGGGACCATTTCATGATTTTGCACTTAAGAAATTGGGCCCCACCATCTATCATTGAAAATGTGAGGCCAATAGGAATAATTTGAGCAATCAAGTAGACCCCACCACAGACTAG
Source organism: Cryptomeria japonica (assembly GCF_030272615.1). Classification (NCBI taxonomy): domain Eukaryota; kingdom Viridiplantae; phylum Streptophyta; class Pinopsida; order Cupressales; family Cupressaceae; genus Cryptomeria; species Cryptomeria japonica. The sequence goes on along the minus strand of NC_081411.1, from coordinate 327,321,810 downwards.
CTAGGAGGTGGGTCCGTTTCATGGTTTTGCAAGGCCCATATCTCAAAGGGAATTTATCATGCAAAATTATGAAACCAATCAGAGCCACTATTTGAATGAGGGAGGGCCGGTATAAATTATTTGGTCATTAAAGGACATAGGCCCCATGACTTCATAATTTTGTGGGCATGTGATATGATGTAGGTTATGATGTGTGAAATCATGAAACCAATGAGAGAATTTCATCATACTACCAGCCAATATAATAATTTTGAAAGAACAAAAAGATGGTCCCACGACCTTGTTGTGAAATAAAAATTTTGGGCCCCTGGGTGACAATAGACAAATAACATGGATTCGCATCTAGGAAAACTCTAATTGGAATGTCTTTGCAAAAATCTGCAAGACCTACATGTGGAAAGGATAGGACCCACCATTAATTTCAATTGGGATATTCTAAGACATGAATAAAAGGGACTATGTCAAGCTAGTAAAACACGAGGAACCTGAGGATAGAGGGTCGATCACTTTGATGATGAATGATACTTAAGATATAAGCTGGTTACAATAACTAGTTAAAAAAAATATAACATAGAGACAACAAAAGATATAAAAGTTTAAAATTTTTCCAATAGTTGACCTATTTAAATATTGACAATCATAGAGAACCATAAAATTTTAGAGAGGTGATAACATGATTGAGGCATTATTATTGTTAAAAATACTAGTATGTATGATGTATTATGCAATATGTAATCTGTCATGCATAGAAAGGGTTCTTGGCACGACGCATATGGGAGTAGATGTACTAAGGAATTTTGACGTATACAAATACTATACATAGACATATATATGTATATACATACATACATACATAAAAATATATATACATACATAAATATATACATACGTGCACACATACATACATATATATGTGTGTGTGTACACACACTCATGTATATATATGTTTACACACACACACATGTATATATATGTACATACATACATATGTATGTAAATGCACATATATACATATGTATAAATATGTATATACATATACATACATATATATGCATATATACATATATATGTACACACACATGTGTGTGTGTGTACATGTTGTAGACACTAAAAAATGTCCTAGCCTAATTAAATAAATATTTTATTTATTTAATTATTTTATTCTAAGCCTTCTATTAATTAAATAGATTTTTTATTTAATTAATTTATTCATTTATCCTCTTCCAGCCTTTCCCTATTTAAATAAATATTTTTATTTATTTAAATTAACCTTTCCTTAAATTAAATAAATATTTTATTTATTTTATTGGTCCCACTTCCTCTATTAATTAAATAGATCTTTATTTATTTAATTAATTCATTAGATTTTTCCGTCCATGACACTTTTCATTCATCTCTTAATTTACCTTTAACCACCTCTTTAATATTTTATTATTTTTTATACCTACCCTTTAATCCTAGCCGACCATTTATTCTTTCACCTCTTAATCTCATCCCTCCATTTCTAGGGTACTCTCTATATAAGAGGATCCTTTCATCCTTATCAATCCTAATCAACTAATCCATTTATCTAGCGAATGTGATCAAGCAATCACTCAAGCGACTACACAACCTCAATCTATTCTTTTTTCAACTCTTGTGCACAATACAAAATCTAAGAGCAACCATATCAAGCAAGATCAATGGAGATAGGAAACAATAAATATCAAACCCTACTAAGTATGTGAATGGTATAATGGTGCAGAGGCACCTAAGCACACAAGAATACAAGGAGGTCAAAAGTCATAATATGAGCAATTTTATTGTATTTGAGTCATTCATAATGTATTAAGGTTATTTGAGTCCATTGAATCATAATATGTAAGACTAAATGAGCCATTTTTTCCAAAGATATCATATTTGGTCCATCTTGAAGTGTTAAAAGTGTCCATGTAAAGGTTAGAGTCATTTATGTCAAAAATGCAAAAATTGTAAAAATTGCAAAGTTGCAACATTGTCAAAAAGTGCAACAAAAGTGTAAAAATGAAATTCATTGGTTATGAGGTCATTGGAGTAGTTAGAAATGAGTTTTAAATGGTTTATAAAACCATGTTTGGTCGAAATCAAGAGGGTAGATCAGTTTGGAGGGGATTTGACAAAGATTATCCATCAAACCCTCAAACTGTCATGAGGTTTTAAGGAATCTATGACTGTCATAGATCCATGGAGGATCACATTTGATGTAATTTTTATATATAGATGTTATTTAATGATATATTGATGAAATATATTTCAGATGAATCCTTTCTTATGCATTTTTGTGGAGTATTTGGCAAGATATGTTTGTTTTTACAATAATTGTCAAAACCCTGCCAAGGGTTAGCCGTTTTTGGAAAAATGATCATAACTTTTGATTTAACCGTTGGATCTGGCTGAAATTTGGAGACAACTTGTTTACCATAGTAATATAAAATTTTACTGAAGCATTTTTCTTTATGAGAAATATGTAAAATGTTATTGATGACGGATTGTTACAGTTCATGGTGAAAGGTAGACTAGTGAAGGCAACAACAGTCCGGTTGCAGCATTTGGTGTGGTCACATGAGGAATAATATTGAAGAAAGGCTATATTTGTTGGAAATCTCTTTGAATCTTCTTTCCATTTATTTTTTTCTTACCTAATTTGGCTAATAATTGAATATTGTGTGGTTATTTTGGTGAAAATAGTTTTTAAAGGATGAAACCCTGAACTAGTGTATTCCATGGCAAATAAGAATTCGTTCTCTCATGTTATGGTGAATTTTATGATTTGAAATATTGAATGAAGGTTTGTAAGGATGTAATATAACCTTTAAAATTGGTTTGGAGTTTAGAAGAGTGATTGATCTTTTTATATGCACCTCTTGATTCAAGTTTAAAGTCTACCCTTGAATGAAGGTTTTATGGTTTGTGATAGATGCTCTGCATCATATAATCTTTCATGTTTTGCATGTTTTAGGTTTTTCATTGGTGTATGGTGGATTTTCATTATAGAACTAGGATTTTATGTGGTTGGATTTTTTTAGATTTACAATAGTTTGATATTACATTTTCACCATATATACATGTGTATACATGTATATATATACATATATGTACATGTATACATGTGTACACATGTATACATGTATATAGATGTAAACTATATACATGTATACATGTATACACACACACATGTATAAGTCTCATTGTACACATGTCACAACACTACAAAAATATGTGATGTCGGTATATGTGTATAGTCATGTATCAGTATATATCAAAAGAATGTTATGCATCATCAACTATATCATATATATATCTCTATAAAAAATGAATCTACATCATATATACTCATGATTCCCTTGGTTCATGGGTCCCTGAGCCTATGGATGATGAAAGATCCAAGTATCTACATGATGGCTAGCAAACTGAGGTGGACTAGAATTGAGTGGGTGATGCACTTTGTGTACGAAGTCCCCTCATCTCTCTTTGTGTCTATTCTATCATTTCTCTTAGGGATATTAGCTCCTCCTTGAGAGTGTCCTCTCACATTCTTGCCATTGCTAAGTCACCCATTAGCTAGCACACTCTAGGGTGGTCAAGGTTGCTAATAGCACCATACTATACAATATCAACCTCCCTCTGGAGATCATTGACTTAGCTCTGCAGGGCCTCACATGCCCTCTCAACACTCTTTGCCCATGTAACTACCTGGTGTCTCTCTACAAGGATAGTGTGAAGATCCATTGTGTCTTGGTCCCTCTACACCATCATAATACCTAGGTGAATATCTCTCTGCACTAGTTTGACTCTCACCTCCTTGTTAGTTGTCCATGGTCATGCTACAAGATCAAACAAATGGACATACCGTTTGATTGACTAGTGAGGCTAGTTAGCATCGCGAATAGGTCCTTGAGTCTAGATATTAGGGGTGATGTTTGAGAGTTATTGATAGATGAAACTCTTCCACACTATTATTCCCTTTGCAAAACAAAAGAGATCAACATCAACAATTATAATAGCCAAAAGTATCCCATCAATATCAAGTATCACATCTATATCATTTATGAGATCATAGGTATACTTGGATCACCCCTTTGCTAGTAAGGGATTGGTGGAGGTGTCCTACTACTATATTCCCCCAAAGTCTCTATGAGTACAAAGTGTAGCATCTTAGCTATGATGGATATGGTTGTGGACCTACTGGTGGTGATCATACTCATGTACCTGAAGGTGACCTGACTATGATGGGGCTAGCTACCCATTGCTTCTATCTCAGCCTCCCACCCTCAATCTTTGTTGGCTCCTTTTGTTATTGTTTTTCCTCCTCATCTCCTCCCAATGGTCGTACATCCCCCTTAGGTTCACATCTATAGGGAATATGGGGGAGGGATCCTTAGTGGTCTACAAGTTAGTGAAGGCCTCTATAACACTAATGTCATCTATGTCTAGCTATGGGGGGATGTACTCGTCATCACTCTGTGGTGGGCTCTTATGGGCATATCCTATCATTGGTTGTGGGAGGTCCTGTAGCCTCATTGTACTCCTCATCCATGTCACATATGTTGGGATGGCTACAAGCAAGGTCTATACCTTCCCAAACTATCACATACACCACTACTATAAGTATGAGATGCCGATGTGATCATGTTGATCAATGAGGAATCAATTGTGCTACATACAAGGTAGCTACGTATGACCTATGGCCCACACATCCATGTGTCTATAAGGCTACCAAATGATATCACTAATCCCAAGACAATCTATGACAACCCTCCAATACATCAAATCTCCTATTCTCCACTCACCTTGCCGCAGTGGGTAGGCATGTGCTTGTGGCATGCATACACACAAACATGTACTGGGATGGGGCATAGATATCCTACATGCCTTGTGTAGATGATATGCTAAAAAACCCACACCTGTATCAACATGCAGGTAGTGATACCATGGTACACGTGGTGGACATATCTACTCAAGTCATGGTATAAGTGGGTGAGCATGTTATGTCCCCATGCGAATACTATTCCCTACGCCTCCATCTCTATAATATATGTGACAAGACCTATTGGAAGGTGTGAGTTTCATTCATCAATAGAAACTCAAAGTTTAATATTTGCGATCATGATGTGTCATACAAGTGGCACCTGTACTCATCCTTGATGGAGACATTGGAGATAGATGTGCTTGGTCACATCTATAACTCAACCTATGCACCACTCCTATCTGTCTTAGAGCTCCTAGGATGACGTAGGCACCCCTACTGATACTTGTCGATCCTAGATGGGTAGATTAAGGATCTGATACATATTGAGTAATGTCACTATCATCTCCCCTCTAGAGAGATGGAATGACATGGTATCAACATCCTATCTCTGTTGAGTGCTCTCAACATCAATATGTGAAATTATAACTCTAACATCTGATATACCCACCAAAGTCCCACCTGCCAAAGTCACTAGTAGTGTTCCATTGATAGATCATTTGTGCTATCACACAACAAGCTCAATAGATAGCCACCAGTATGCTCATGGACCTTTGGAAGAACTTTCACTGATAAAGCTCCATTAGTTTCATATTCTTTCTCATTCTATATCATAAACACACAAGCATTCTATTCTATCTTTTTTATTAGGTTCTTAGGATGCTAACACACCTAAAGGATGCAAGCATTAAGTTTTTACTAGGGAAAACATGTGGATCTGAGATGTGCATGAAAAAATGGGATATATGTGATACCCCAAAAATTAAAATGGCAATAAAATGCACAAAAAATAGAGTTTGTCATAGGACAAATACATGGATCCAGGATTGTATGTGTTAAAACAGGACACATGTTCTACTCCATACATTAAAATGCCTATAAAATACATAAAAAAAATAAAAAATGTAAAATATAGCTTACCTCATCCAGATGGTAGCCTTGCTCCATGACAGTGCACAACTCCTCAATGTGGGTAGGTCGGAGATCTCATCAACAATGCATTTTTGTTGTGGTTCTATACAAATGTCACATCCCAATTAATTAGCCTAGCTTAATTATTGAATTATTATAATAATTGTTTATTAACACATAATTAGGCCAAATGGTTTGATTATATTAATTTTTTCTAAAGAAATGTTATGATTGTGATGACTAATTATGTTAGTATAGTAAGAACCCATGACATTCTCTTAAGTCAAAGAAAGAGTATCATTGAGAAGAGGGTGTAGTTGATAGAGGTAACTTGTCATGACGGAATCATGTACATAGACACTTAGAATCATGAAGCTAGGTTGCACAAGAAAACATCATTAATGTTGTAGCTTTTATGTCCAAATCATCAAAACCTCAAGCAAGGGTGATTATTGAATTGCGTGAAAGTAAAACCTCCTTATATATATTCGGTCTAATTTAATAATTGTAGAGCTTGGTTTTTTATTGGTTCTTGAGCCAACTTAGCACAAGATAGTGCTATTGGTCCAATAAATACTTGTATTTAAGCACTCCGCCAAGATGAATCCCAAACTATATTGGAATTGGCATATTTTATTATTTAATTATTATTATGATAATGAAATAAGAATTAATAGAAAATAAATAGCATTGTAATGCTATTATAGTTAATGAAGTAAAAATTAATATAAAAATTGATTATGGTATTTTAAATATAAAGATATGGTAATCTTCTTATTTTAAAGAAAATTCTAAAATGATTTCAAAAGAAATCAAATAATCTAATAAGCACGAAATTCTTTTCTCCATCCTTCCACGTGCCTTCTCAATTCTTTCAAGAATTGCATGCATGAGTGGTGTCGAGAAAGTTAGAGGAAGTATGGATTTCGGGTTACACTTGTTAGTTAAACATGACAAGAAATATAGACAAAAATAAAATAAAATAGAGAATGCATGGCGAAGACATAAGAAAGAAGGGAAAACTCATTTGACAGAGGTGGGGAAGGGCACTAGCTAGTGGTGGAAATCAATTTGCCAAGAATATATTACTGAAGGCTCAAACTATTGTGATAGCTAAAATTATAATCTTACTTTCTATTTCTAGTGCATTTTGTGTTGCATAATTCCTTCTTTATGTGATGGTCAAACCTTTTATCTATGCCTCCATTGTTAAATGGACCTGTATATGGTTGTATATGGTTTTTTAAGCTGATAATTTGATTAAAACTTATCCCTAAGAGTATTAAAAACTATACCATTAATATCAATTGAAGAATTTTGTAATTAGCTAGTAAATTCAAACTATAGAAGTTCAGAAACTATTTGAATATTGGAGACTATGTATTCAATATTCAATATTAATAATCTCCTGCTATGAAGCTACCTTATCTTTATGATTAAGGGTTAGTAGAAATTCCAGATTGAACATGAAGGGTGGTTGTTTATTTCATGGACTCTACACATGCGATCACTCTTGCTTGGAATTCTTAAACGACCTATTATTAGGTCACATGACCAATTTTACTTCCTTTAAGTTTGCATACACTATCAGTACCTACTTTGGGGAACTTCTGGAAAAACATAAAATGAGTTTGCAGTGGGTAGGCAGGTGCTATATTTCTGTTCATCATTCTCAATTATTAGTAAGACACATTGTAGGTTGCTCTAATCCAGGTAGTTTATGGAATCACAATATTGAAAATTTCATTTACTTTAGATATTGGATGACATACATATACATATCTAGATAGAATTTTCATAAGTATGTGGCTATATCAGATTGAAAGAGGAAAATAAATTTTTCTTTTATCATCATAATCAACTAAGAGTTAGTAGTGAAGAGCTAGTGCCTCTATCTTCTCATATTGTCTTCTTATGGGTAATTATTACTTCTCATGAAATAGCCTGCAATTGCTTCTTTTTACTATATTCCATTTAAACCATAAGTCAATAAATAAGTTTGGATGATGGACCCTATATTCTATATTTTGAAAGGACTATGTATTGTAGTCAAAATTTAGTTTTCTCTTTCCCCAAATAGATTAAACATCTACAGGTTCATTCAAAATTTAACTTCCATGATTGTTAATAGCTCAAATTTAACATATACTTTCCGTTCATATTTTCTTTGATGTGAATCTCATTTTGAGAGATGGAAGATGGAAACACTACAAGTTTACCACAATATTCTTTAGATTTGGAGATCTAATAATGAGACCACGATACTTTATCTTTACAAAAAATAAAAAAAATACCTAAAAGATCCTTTGATACAAGGCTTGACAACTTCTATCTTGCCACATGTGTTGAAGGCCAGTTTTTGTTTGAGTGGGCGCTTTCTCTACTCGAGCGTCGAACTGGCCTTCTAGCCTTTTTACTCGTGTGGTACTATACACATTAATTGCTGCATTTTTTCGATGTTGTGGGTTAGGGTTTTAAAAGTTTTATGGGTCAAGCTTCACTAGGGTTTGATCATTTTGTGACAGGTGAGAAGACATTCAAGGAAGCGCTAGTCGATCAATTGTTCCTTCTGGGTGATGCTACATTCATTTTGCAAGCTCAACTGCAGCGAGGATGGAAGAGGTAAGGGTTCTAAACCCATTAAACTCCCTGTCTCTCTTAACAATCTTATGGTTCAAGCGATTGTTGACAAAGAACAATAGGCTTAGGAAATCTTGTATCTTTCTTGTTGCTCTTGATGTGAACCTTCTTCCATCTCAAAACTTCATTAATAATTGGATTCAAAGCATTTGGGTTAAGAAATTAGGATTTATGGTTTCCTTTTGTAGGATGGTGCAAAAAGGTTTCTTCATTATATTTTTAAAAAACCCTAAACATCAGGATGATGTTATTCAAAACTAGTTCTAGAATGTTGGAAAATGTTGTTTTCAGGCAACGAGTTGGTCTCTAGAGGCCAATAAGGATGAGATATTGGCTATCTCGTGCCCTAGATGGCTCTTGATGAAAGATGTTCCTCCTTTTTTTTGGCATTTTCTACCCAAGGAATTGGAAAATCTAGGGGATGTGCTTTGGATGGACAACTCCCCTACTCTTCTCCCTCATCTCGATGTGAGGGTTCTGGTTGCTATTACACTTGGTAAAGATCTTCCTAATTATCTTGTTGTTGATTGGGGGAATGAAAATTTTTCATGCCCGATGAAGTATTTGGGAGGCATAAATGCTTGTTTTCTATGTCGTATGGAAGCCCATGTCAGGAGGAATTGTATCCTGTTGGGTAAGAAGAAAGCGAACCCTCCCCCTGATAGACCCAACCCCTCTACTTTACATGTATCTGGGTCCTCTCCTGGACCAAAGATTGCAGTCTTTGTTTCCTCCCCATAGTCCAAATTGGTTGATGTTATTGGCACTCCTATTCCACCTTTTGATACTCAGACTTCATCCCCAACTTCACCTCCCTTGCCTCTACTTCTTGACTCTCCTCCTCCCTTCATTGGTTCTTGTGTTCCTAGTGGCTCTGTTCCCCACTCCCTTAATTCTCAATAACTTTCTCTTTTGAAACTTAACAATATTGTGGCCATTAGAAAGAGGATTGAAAAGCTTATCCACAACGACGGTGATGGGAAGAAGATTTGTGATAATGACCATAGTAACTTTATTCTACCATGGATGTGAGAGGACCCTTGGGTGTCAAGGAATCCAACACTAAGAGTGTTGAGGAGGTTCCTAAGAAGGGGAAACTTATAGGAGGTGATCTAGGAGCTACTTGCTCAAATCCCGCTCCTTCTCATAAAGACTCTCATGAAGAGATGTTTGTTATTAAGAGAGCCTATAATCCAGAGACACCTCTGATAGATGTAAATATTGCTTCTGAACCCTCCAAAACTCCCCCTTTTAGGTTTCCCCTAAAATATATTAGTGCTCTAGATCTTGATAGTCAAGATGGCTCTCACACCTAGGGTAGAGCTACCAATGGATTGGTGGGAAAGTATAATGAACTAGTAATGCCAGATGACAGAAAGAAAGAATGTTACGAGGAATGGGAAAGATGAGCCATTGTGCCATATAAATGCCCCACTTCAAAGGAGATGATTGATAATTCTATGGCAGATATTGGGTATAGAAAGGCTACAACCAAAAGAAAGAAACATTCAAAAACTTGTAAGAAAACCATGACCTCCTCTCTGGGAGCTGAACAAGTATATGTTTTCAAAAGGAAGAGTGGTGGGCCAAGTGGTTCCACCAATAAGAAACATGATAACCTATACCCTATTACACAACTTCCTAAGGCTATTGGATACCACACCATAACATATGCATTGTAATTGTGTGTCACAGAATGTAAGGGGATTGGAATCCTTGGATAGGAAGTATTTCATCAAAATATTTTTTGAGGTTGAAAAAGAATGTTGACTTCTTATTGCTGCAGGAGATTAAGGTAGTGTAGTTCTCCCTAGATATTAATTTGAAATGCATATGGAGGGAGGCCTCTTATTATTCTACTAATCACTGCAAAGGTAAAGGGGGTGCTGCTATTTTGGTCTACAAAAGATGGGCCAAATTTGTAAAGAAATGGGGGTATTCCCCATGAAACAAAGTTGTATGTATCACTTTGAACTATAAGGAATGAAACTTTATGGTTTTCTCTATATATGCTCCTAATGATCATAGGGAGCGCATTGAGCTCTGGAGTTGGCTTAGTTGGCTAGATGACATTCCTTGGATCTTTGTGTTGGCATTATATCAGACAAATGAGAGATTGTTGGCATTTCAATAAGGATTTTGAGAAGGTTGTTGATGACTATGGATATAACTGATTAAGGATGTTCACTGTCTTAATATTATTATTTTTTCATTGATGTCAAGAAATTGATTTTCTAATTCAGTATGATGCTGCCATATCTTAAGAAGTATGTTTTGAGAAGAGTTAAGTAGTCGGTAAAAGACACCGAATGAATATGATGAATGAGGGGAGTAATAAGTTATTCAATGGGCAACTATTACCGAGTTAGACAATGATGAGATCATGATGTTTAGATTGTTTTGATATCCTACATATGCTATTGTTTTTAAGGTTAATACTATACTCTGTTACCAAGCAAAGAACCTAGTCGGTAAACCCTAAGGAACCTAGTCGGTAAACCCTAAGGTTATCGCTATCGGTTAATGAAGGCAGAATGTCTACCAAGTGAAGTTTAGTATTCACCGAGTTGCAACCGAGTTATAACAGAATGCATTGGATGATTAAATGCATTATTTAACGAAGGAATCTGATGAGCTAGAGTTGATTAAATGATTGGTAAGCCGTGCATGAAGTTTGTTAAGAATCTATGGCAATGAGAGATCGACAGGAAGATCTACAGCTCAGATTGAATTGCAATACCTTAGCACAAGTTCCAAGAAAAGTACGCAAGTTCCAAGGTGAGGTAAAATGTTTTCAGATTGAAGGATTCATTGAACCTGGTCAAGATTGAAGATCTAATGGCTATGATTGATCATGGGAAATATGATCAAGGAGATTAAGAAGTTGGTGAATGGTTTATAAATATGGAATTGTTGATAAACAATGTATACGGGCAAGTGTATGCACAGGGATGCTACATAGTGATTACCGAGCACTGAAGCTTGAAAACCTGTTTTGATAACAGAGTATTGAGCCCAGCAGAGGGACAAGATAAGTCCTATGTCTAGATTGTATTGAGAAAATAAGAATTTTCTTTAGCATTTTTAGATGTGAAGTTGTAGATATATTTTCATTACTGTTATTTTGTAAAGTGACAGAAAATCTCTTAACTGAGTGGACTTAACGTCTTATTTGTAAAACCCTCTAGCAAGGTGACATTCTTATTGAGTGTTTGAAATCCTCTAACAAGGTCACTTCTAACAAGCACTAGTACATTCAGGTCAAAATTTTGATGGCAAATCGTCGGACTTCTGACGAAATTTCATCGCACTACCAACAAAAAAAGCCATCAAAAACTTTTTGTCAGAAGTTCTGACTATCCTTGTGGTCGTTGTAATTTTGACATCACCTCCAACCTTTCCAACAACCACCATGGATGCTCATACCCAGAAAGAATACCATTGCGATCTTGGCCTATCGTCGGAATTCTGACTCCATAGGGTAAAATTCTGACAGAGGAGTGTCGTCGGATGCACAACATCCTCATCGAAACTCTCCTGGAGGCTGTTGTAATTCTGACAGAGGAGTGTCATCAGATGCACAACATCCTTGTTAGAACTCTCCTGGAGGCCATTGTATAGAGGAGTGTCGTCGGATGCATAGCATCCTCATCGGAACACTCCTGGAGGCCGTCGTAATTACGATGGCCTCTAGGAGAGTTCCAATGAGGATGCTGTGCATCTGACGACACTCCTCTGTCAGAATTTTACCCTGTGGAGTCAGAATTCTGATGATAGGCCAAGTTCTCAGAAAAAAAAAAATTATAGAAAAAGATTGACATTGGTATCTCTCTTCTATCTCTCTTCTCTATCCCTATCTACTATCTCTCTTCTCTCTCCCCTCTCTAGGTCTCTTTCTCCATCCCTCTCTTCTTCTCTCCCTCTCTACTTCTCTTTCTCTACCCTCTCTAGGTCATTATCTCTTCCTCTCACTCTCTCTCTCTCTCTCTCTCACCTCTATAGGTCTCACCTTCCATTCCTCCATCATTACCCATGTTGTCAAGTTGCAAGATATTTCCCAAAGTACTTGGTTGCTAGGGTTGATTTGCTTAAGTGTTGGAGTCGGAGTTAGATGAGACCTGCATGATTAAGCTGTATTAAGTGATCAAGTCACCAAGATCTCAATTGTAAACATGACTAGGTTCTAGGGTTTTAGGGTAGCATAGGTCAAGATTGAGGTATGGTGGTCAAGAATTACCTTCCAATGACAAAAGACATCCAAATGATGAAGAATGAAGCCGATGAACTCATAGAAGTTTGGAGGAGATAATTTGACTAAGTTAAAATTTTGTTTAAGTCATGGTCATGATACTAGCTTGCTCATCAAGAGCAATTTGTGCGAATGAACCCTAGAAATGTGCCCATGCTAAAGAAGCAAGAATTCCAATAAAACCTAAGGCAATGCTAGTAAGGGGTCAAAATTAAAGAATTAGGGTACAAAAAACTAAATTTGGCTAAGTCGAGATGTTGCTCAAGGATGACCTAAATCATGGAGTGTAAATCAATCATAAAACATGAGAATGGATAGGTCTTGACCCAAGCAATGTAAGTCCCCCTTGTGATTCTAGAAGATATCACATCACAATCATTGAGTCTATCTGCAATATAAAGTCAAGACCTAACTATTGGAATCTTGGAGTCATCCCATTTGATCACGTAGTTTAGCACTTGGGAGGATTTTGTTCAAGAGAGGATAGAATACTTAGTATTTTATTTTGTGTTGCATAGTGCATAAAAAACACATCAACAGAAACCATTGAAAGGTTTGGTTAAAGCCTTCGAATCACAATCTCTACGAGAAGCTATCAAGAGTGCCCAAAATTTGGAAACTTTAGTATCCAAGAACATAATTCATAAGGCACCACTTTTAGAGAAACCAAAGAAGCCTATCAATGTAATATTTTATTTACCTTGGATATGTTTTATCCTAAGTGTGATATTCCACTATTAAAAAGCTTAATTAGGTAATATTTTTACTTAGGTAGAATAAGATAATGAGTTGCACATTCTCCTTCTTTGATTGAGATTCTACTTTTTCCTTGTCATAAATTTGGAAACTTGGATAAGCAATTTCTTTTTTTGGTTTTCTACCTCTTCATAATCCTCATGGGTTTGGAATCTTGGAAGCTATATATTGTGGGTTTTTCCTCGATTAACATATCAAATGAAACTATTGTGAGCTTTCATATCTTAACATACCAAGGACTTAAGTTTGGGGATGACAAGGGGATGACGAAAGGGGCGGGGTGGGATGCAAATATATATACAACTTAAAAAATTAATTATAAAAGGATATGTATAGAATAAGTATAACAACTGTAAATAAAACTTTGCCACACTATGTAAATTTTACAATAAACATTAAAAATATGTCAATGATTGCATTGAAATTTGAACATTAACAATGGTGGTAGAGTTTTGGAACTTTGGGAACAAACTAAGAATAAGTATAAGAATTGCAGATGAAACTTTGGCATACTAAGTGTTTAAACTATTTAACATAAAATAAATGGAAATGATTGCATTAAAAATAATAATGGTGGGTAGAAGTTTGGGGTCAATGGGTATTGCCCCTTGTGGGGGGTTTGGGGCAGAGCCCCCATCAAGGTTGGGGGCATTGCCAAACCTTTAATACGGATGACATTTTCACAATAATTTCACCATTTTTGTTTAGAATTGGAGTTTCTAATTGGGGGCCATGGGAGACTCATAGGCATCCTCAAGATGGTCAAGAGACTCCTTGGAGTCCCTAGGACATCCTTAAGTGGCGCGGCAAGGGGATGTTTCCCCTAAGTATTGCATCCTGAAAAAATAGGGATTTTGGAGGGCGGGAAGGGGTCCCCATGTTTCAATGGTTTCAAAAGATTCTAAGTTTTTTTTTTATCTTGTCATAACAAAATATACTCCTCTTGCATCCTTGGATGATTTGAAAATTGAAAACAATTTGACAAGAAAAAACTAACTTGTAAAGTTTAGACTTAGTTTTCTTTTTTTATCCAAGTCACTACAACATTTCAATGATCAAAGTAGCTTTTTTTTGGTGGTTTTGAAGCATCCAAAAGGCTTGAGAAATTCAATATTATCTTTCATTCCACCAAAATTGGAGATCAAGAAGCATGCTCAGAAACAAGGATTTGTTTGTAACTTAAGGCAATCGACTAGTTTTTGGGGCATTTTCAGGTCTAAAGAACCTACCATTGTGTCAAAAAGGCCCATAAGACCCCATTTTCATCTAAAACTTGTCTCTTTTGGTTGTATAAGCATTTAAGGAAAAAAAAAATCACACAACCAAAGATATGCCTATATCATACATATTTGAGTTAAAATAAAAATAAAAAATTGACAAGGTTTGGAGACCATTGAACAATTTGGGAGATTGCTAATACATACACTCAATTTATAAAGTCTCAATTTGATGTACTTAATCTTCGAGTGGCCTATACAAAAGCATTTTGTAATTGCGAACTAAGATAAATTTCTATTTTTGGTAGTTTTCATCATGGATTATGGTATTAAATTCTGACATTCTATTGTCAAGATAAATTCAGATAAATTCTGACATTCTATTGTCAAGATAAATCACATCACCTCAGTAATTGAACTGTAACAATAATATTGCATACAAAGTGGAGGTTTGCTATGAAACATGTTAAAAGGGTTAAACTGTTTCAATTAATACAAACACTGGAACTATTAAACAACAATAGCTTGTTGGTAATCAAGATATTGGACTATACCCACATTTTACACCTTTTCCTATAGTTACAAAGAACATAGAAAACATGTACGTGGAACTATAGATTCCAACATATGTAAAAATACAACGATATAAATAAGAATGGGAAGCATGTGGAGAATGGTTAAGACATGCATAAATAAAAGGAAAACAAAAATCTCTCAATGTGTATCACAAACAAATCAAGGAAAAAAGCTTTTAGGCAGGGGACCGATATGATCATACAAATTTCAAAACTTCCAAAGTATAGAGCATTTGAGATTTTACAGAGAATGTGCTAATTCAACTTTATTCATGATGAGGCATATTCACAACTTTTGCAGTCGCACCATGGTGTTGTTCGTGTTGGCTTTGTTGGACCCTGCAATTGAGATTCAATATACGTATATTATTCAATAAGATTAACTGTGCAACATAATGAAATATTGAAAAGTGTGTTATCCTATTGAGCTTCACTTTGTTTCAAGAATAGTTTAATATTCTCTACTCAACAGGGCCAACCACGTGAAGGTGGAAGCTCATTTGGCCCCTCCCCCCCCTAACATCACTCTAAATTCCCCATTAACATCTAACATTCATTCATTCTTTCATCCATTATTAAAATATAACATTCATTCATTATCACATAACGTTCATTAACACATAAAATTCATTAACTTTCATTAAAATGCAACATTCATCAATAATCATCAACACATATCATTCATGAACATTCATTAGCACATAATTACATTCATTAACACATAAAAATCAGTCATTATCAAATAAGGTAGATTACAATCATTTCTTTATTTGTTTTTTCTTTGAAGCTATGAAAAGACTAAGTGGAACATCGGTTTCTTCATCATTTCCCCCATCTTCGGATGTTCTGCCCTCTTCCCATGCTCTTGATGTATGCCTAATCCTATACAAAGGATGAGGATGCTGAACCAAAGGGGGGTCCTCTGCAATAACAAAGAATTGGGTTAAATTCAAAACATATTTTTATTATTGTTACAAGTATTTCATTAATTTAAAGAACACAACCGTTACACTCTTTACCTGATGGGGCCACATCATCTTCCACATCATTTTGTCTAGCCTCAACCTCGACATGTTGAACACCCTCTAGATCCTCTGGAGTTGAAATACGAAATGTTACATTAATCAATACACCAATTACAATTAAATTTGTTTAAAGGAATAACAGTGGTCCTCTTTACCTGATTGGGGAACATCACGTTCCTGATGTTGTCTACTCGGATCATGCTCCACTTGGTCACCACCGACTACATGCTCTAAAATATTAACAATAAAGGTTACATTAATTACTACACTAATTTTCAATTTAAGATGTTTAATTGTATTAATAATTACATAAAAAAATTTGAATAGTAAATGAATACCTCCACTACTAGGATGCACATCCGGACCTTCATGTACAAGTTCTATTCCATGATTATCATGCTGCATTCCAATGTCATGCGCATTGTTATCATTGCTTGCTTATTTTAAAAAAATATAGTCACTTTATGTTGAAACTTAACATCAAATAGATTATTGGTTAAGTATTCAATTTGAAATAATTTTCATTTAGCTTATTTACCATTGTGATAGATGCATCATAATCTCATGTTTGCCCACTCAATTCTTGTAGCTGTTCAGCCACGACTATATAGCCTTGCTAGTAGCCAATTCTCTTGTCATCTTCCGTGGGCACTTTATTGAATTCAGAGCCCTGCATTTTTGCTTAGTATTGTGAATTTTGCTTGTATTGTTTGATAAAAAAAAAAATGTTTACAATTTATAAAATATTTTGATGTGATACTTAATTTACTGATTCTTACAATTCATGTGGCAAGTTTCATATAACCACCAGAGCCGAGTTTGTGTTGTCCATGCTTTTCTTGTCTTGCCTTGGTTGCCTTTGACATGTCACTCAATCTATGAAAAGTTTGAAATATGTTAGATTATATAAATATAATGAATAATTAGTACATATTCGCATTCTTAATAGTATCACATACCTTCTTCTGGCGTCTGGTGGTGTATTTCCTTTTTTCCTTTCAATTCTCTCCTTTGCATCCAAAATCAGGTCCTTCCACTCCCTCTCTAGAATCATGGGGGGACGCTCATACTTTATGTTCTTCTCTATATGTGTCCTATATTGGTCCCTCAGATACTTTAGATATGTGCCAGCTTTTTCCAGGAGCTTAGTCTTGTCGAATGTGTCATTTCCAAACAACCCTACCATACGGTTTGTGAGTTCATCTTTTAACTTTTTTTCTTGGTCATTCCACCTTTAAAGCAAAAACAAACCTGTTAGATTTAGAAAGAAACTAAAGCTACCTTTGATATAGTTCAAGAAATGGATAAAAGGAAAACTATTCTAGCAATGATATGAAATCAAAATAGTGGATAAGGGTTAGTTCACGTATGATGTTCCACCTTTTACGTATGGTGGGCCCAAATATCTACAATGTAATGTCATTAAGATTTTTATAAAAAATATCATTTCCTGCAAAAAAAAACATGGGATCATTAGTCCAAAATGAGTGATCAGTAAGTAAATTACAATTAGACTATATATAATAATAATTTTAAAGTACCTGGAACCTTTTGTATCTTCAAGGGAATCAATTCTTCGTCGCTCACCACCAATGTGGCCTGCAATGTTCTCATACTAGCAATACAAGAAGATCCAAGAAATGATGGTATGTTATCACCAGTACTCGCCTCTGGCGCATCCTCATGTGCATCTCCTACCACAGTAAATGAATCCACTATGAAATGCCTCCAAGAAAGAACACTTCAAGGGTAATAAACACATAACGAAAGAGAGAGAAAAAGAGGTATCTACCACTAGTGGGCGGGTCAACACGAGCCGGTGCAACAGACGATGTCTGCATGCTACGTGTTGCTGACATTGTTGTTGGCAATATAGTTGGGGTCGACCTCGGACCCATGTCAGCACCTGAAGAGTAATACATTTAATATGTAAAACATTAAAAAAGCAAGTTCACAAGTCCAAAGGAGTGGTTTTAATATATAGAACATGGTCATCACCTGAACTACCCGCAATACCCTGATCATCGCCACCAAGATGATAAGGCCCTATAAATTTATGAAAAAACAACACATACATATTTTAGTTAATGACATAAAAGAGAAAAAAATATAAACCATTATTGAACTTTTGTTATGATTAAAGCTTTCATTATTGCTTACTTGCAAGTTTTCCATTGTCCGCAACAATAGTTGCACCCTCTTTGTTATCTCATCAGTCTGAGGGCTTATGGTTGCCAAATCAACAATCTCTTGCCTAATTTTTCTAATATTCTTTTGTACAAATTGTATAGGGTTTGCGCTAAGTGCGATGTCCTCAATGCATAACACTGTCGAGCGCCCCACATCCCTATGGAGGTGCTGCGGTATTGCAGGTTCCTTTCCCTTATCCTGAACATCCGTTTGTGACAAGAATATAATTAACACTATCAAAATTACTTCAAAACACTCAAGAAAAGATCATAATGTAACAATTTGCTTCTATCTAATTTGTACAATTACAATGAGGTTTACCTGCTCCATAGAAGTGTTGGGACCTACACCCCTATCTATGCTATGTGGTGGATCCATGTGGCCCTATGAGAAAGAAAAAATATAAAAACGTTAGCGAAATGAAACCAATAGACTTAGAAAAAAAACTTAATAATATAATGGTTTATTGGATTCATTAATTGGAAGTTGGCTTAAATGGTATATATATAGTAGGTACCACCCCCATGATAGTAACTTTGTTTGTATCAATACGATTCAAATTGTAATTGATTAGCAGCTCTTCCCCTGCACTTATTGATTTTATCGCACATTCAAACACACAATTTCCCTCACGTGCCTCAAATATGCAATTGGGTTGCTTACTAGTTGACCCAGGTCATGTACTATTTATAAAACCTGCAATATTCCCTATTGCTTTTGGCCTTCCATCAATGTATACAGCCACTCATTTACTTTGATCATTACCTTTTTGTTGTATATAATTGGCTGACAGTGCATACCTACGCATACTTTTTCTATATCAACAATCTGCATCCAATCATTATAATTGTAACAAGGTCCAACAAACTCCATCAATTCAACAACTTTGTTGTAATAGACCTTTATGCTGTCCATGGAAAATAGGCCCAAACCATGTAACGACGAAGGTTCTATGCGATATATCCTCTCATTAACACAAAAATTAGTGTTTATTGGAGGAAGTTCCTTGGGTACACATTGTTTCAGTAGATGTTTTTACCTCAAGGGCACCTCATTGTTGCCTTTGGTCTCATCATCATAAGAACATGACCCCCCTTGAGCAAGAAAAAATTCCATGCGTTTATTGAATTTTCTTCTAATCTTTTGACCTCTAGTTTATCTCCCTATTTGAGATCTACTACATGTCTCACTTTCCTCTTTTATTCCTGCAATTCCCTCACTCGAGGAAGACACATCTAACAAATACCTATTTGGTGATACTTGTGCACCATCAAATGAGAGAGTTAGTTGGTAATGAGAGAGATATTTTGCAAATGAGGGTAATATTGATGAAGAAGTCGGCCATAAAGTTGATGTTGAGATTAAAATTTGAGTAAGTCCAACTAGGGCCTCAAGTGTTGATAACTGTATTAGATTTGTTGCTAATGTTGAGGTTTGAAAAACTGAGGAAGTTTATTTTTCTTGTAATTTTTTAAAAATATATTATTTCTATAAGGTGTATTGACTTATACCTGTTGATCCATGAGACTATACAGGATCCTCATCAAAGGGGTTTAGGTTCCTGCACCAACAATTGAGCATCATAAGCATTACATTTGTAATTTGATAAACAATAAATACTGTAGTATCATAAGCATCATAAGCATCACATATGTATCATCATATATGTAATCGAGCATCATAAGAATCACATATGTATCATCATAAACATGTAATCCATCACATACGTATCGTAAATCACCATCCATCACATAGCTAATAAGTAGTCCACATTCCATAAATAAACACAAAGTTCAAAAAATGTCACATGTATCATCATAAGCATGTAATCCATCACATATGTATTTTAAATCACCATCTATCACATAGCTAGAGGTGCATCATGAATTAATTAAGTAATGGCATTAGAATTCAAAACATATGAATTATTTATGTGACTATATAAGTCAAATCAATTTCTATCAAGATATCAATATTAAATAGATAATATAATAATCACATCTCATACATTTCATTCATGTCATTGATCTTCTTCTTCATCCAACTCATCATCATGACCATCATGATGATGATGATGATGATGATGATGATGATGATGATCATCATCATCATCATCATCATCATCATCATCGTCATCGTCGTCGTCATTGTTTTCGTCATCGTCATCGTCATCACCATCACTGTCACCATCACCATCACCATCACCATCACCATCACCATCACCATCACCATCACCATCACCATCACCACCATCATCAACAACAGCATCATCATCATCATCAGCTTCTTCTTCGTGTACATTTCCATCAGGAACATCATTGACTAACTGTCGATCATGATCATCATCTATATCATCTTCTACTTCTTCGGTATCTTCTTCTTCCATCACATTATACATTATCGGCCTTCCTCTTGGATCATGTCTAACAACAAATGACCAACCCGGTTTATGTGGAACCTCCGAGTAAAATACCTACTCACATTGACTTGGAAGAACATAGGGCTCATCCCCAACTCGTTCAAACGACCTTGTATTAACCATTGTAAATCCATTATCATGTTCGATAACAGTTCTATCAGGATCATTTTTATTCAGTCATAGCCTATACCATTTGACAACGAACAGAACTAATTTGAAGGAATTAAAGTCACACTCAAGTATATCATCCAAAATGCCATAGTATCCATTTTGAGACTCTTGAGGATGTATGTCATTTCTAGATGAAATATTGGTCACCTCAAAGACTGTAGTAATCCCAGAATCACAAGTTTTCTTCGTGTCATCCAACTGTTTGATGCGAAATTTATGATCATTGCAGCACATAGCCTTGTGGTGTTTGACCTGCAATATGTCTAACATATTAAAATTATTGCATCATGAGTTGATAAACATACGGGTGATTAATAAAATTATATGTACCTGTTGATCTCTTAAACCATATGCTAAATCAATTTCCCTTTGTGTAACATTGGAATCTCCATTATGATGAGCTTCTTTAACCAATGAAGCGACACCATCCCATGTTAATGTGCGACCAGAATGTTGATATCGTTCAATCAACACCGTCATCCAATCAAGATTGTTTGCAATATACAAATGTAGCGCATCCCACTCCCGACCAACTATACAAATAATTAATAGACCAGTTACAATTGATTTATTTAGAAGATGAAGAATTAATTTACTACAATAACATCTTATAATTACCTCTCACTTTCTTCAATCTACCTTTCCCCATCAAGTGCTCCCCTTCAAATTTATTAATGGGGTTGGGATCCCAAATGCGATCTACGTGGATTTTTGCTGCAAACTTAGGAAGATATTCAATAATGTACACCATATTTTGGTATACCATATATCCCTCCACCATAGAACCCTCAGGATGTGCTCTTTGTCGAACCAAAGCCTTCAAAAATTTCAAGTGCCTCTCAACCATCCACATTGACCTAGTGTGTACAGGTCCACACAATTTGATCTCCTCAACTTGGTGTATGAGGTAGTGTTCTTGTGCATTGAAAAAAGTTGAAGGTAGACACTTTTGCATTTCACACATTAGATGAGGGATTTTTCTCTTCCAATATTTTATATCTTCCTTGTGGATTTCTTTAGATGACAACCACCTAAAAGAGATTGAAGATGCAAAAATATATAAACGAGACTTTACAAAATAATATACAATATATTGCATAACAAGTAAACCAAATGGTAAATATAATATCTATACAACAAATTGAACAAACATCACTACTTACCTCATGTATTTCCGAGATCATATATGACTTGCTTGGTATTATTGTCAAAGTGGTCTGGGAGAGATAGAGGTAGAATGTACTGCAACAATTATAAAATGATATTTTCATTGTTTTCTAACATAATAGAATGAAAAGTACATGCGTGGTATACAAATATATAGTAAATACACAAGAACACGAATTACCTTAATGAAGGTATGCCAATCATGCATTTTCATCCCTGGCCCAAATTCACTCTTCTTTGATATGAGATTGTTTATGTTCGCAGCAAATCCTGTGGGAAATCGATTTTTTTGTATGACTTCTTTTATAGAATTGCTTTGTTGCTCCATTAATAACCAAGGAGGGGCACTTATATTAATCTGATCTCCATTGCTATTTGATTGAATGAAATTTTTTAGTGCATGATTGGATTCCACAATGTCACTACAAAATTTGATAATTTTTTCTTTGTCACGCCTTCCATCCAATATTTTCCATAATGTCTCTTATATTCTTTCCAATATGCATTGTATCAAACAAATGCACAATTTGTAGCTGCTCATAGTAAGGCAACCTACTGAATTGTCTGGGATAACTTTTTAGTCCCTTTGGAAGGTGGCCATCCATGCCTTGACGACCTTTAGTATCATCAATTACATCATCAGTAAACAAAACACGATAGAAAAATTCAAATTCTAAACATAAACCATTAGATGGAATGCCATTACCTTGATGATTAATTCTATTATATTCCAACTTCCATAATTGAGGAGTCATTCTTTGTGGCTTTAATGTAGTCTCTTCTTTCCCATTGAAAAGATGTTTTTCAGTATTCCGGTACTTATGATTTTTGTGAAGGAAGTGCCTATACTCATCAAACACCTGCTTTCCTAAACTTTTTGAATGACGGGATTTCATCTTTGGACCACAAACTGGACATGCAAATTTTCCCTTTGTTTGAAGACCTACAAGATAATGTAGAATTCTATTAAATTTGTTAATTTTTATAATTATAATTATCATGCGCAACTTGAACACTATAACGTACCACAAAAATGTGTTAGCCCTAGGGCATCATGTATTGTCCATACAAGCATTGCATGGAATTGAAATTGTCTTTATCCTATTGGTCTAGAGATGTCATATATGGTCACACCATTCCATAACTCCAGCAACTCGTCGATAAGAGGCTCAATATATACATTCATATCTTTAACTTGGTACTTGCCTAGTGGAATGAACAAAAACATTACATAATTATTATGACCATTTTACTGCAATATTTATAATTAAATGTAGATGACTATTCAATGATAAAATACCTGGAACAATCATTGCCAACATTATGTGCTCCCTCTTTATTGACATCCATGGAGGAATATTATTGTTGATAACAAAAATAGGCCACACCGAGTAAACAAATCTCAACTCTCCAAATGGATTGACATCATTTGCTGCCAATGAAAGCCTGAGATTACAAGGTTCTTCTTTAAAGTGTGGCCACTTTTCCTCTATGTCCATAAATGCTGAACCATCCGCAGGCATTTGAATAATGTCATCTCAACTTCTATTGTGTGCATGGTAATCCATAAATTGTGCCAAGCTAGTGCACCTGAATAATTGTTGCATATGTGGAATAATGGGAATATAACGAAGAACCTTGCGAGGCACCTTTTTTGTTATTTGATCTGTTTGATATCTACTGATATGACATTCAGGGCATTCTGTTCCAAATTCATGTTGTTTATGATATATAATATGATCATTGGGACAAGCATCTATTGTTTGATACTCCATTCCAATATCTTTCATAATGGTAGATAATTCTCGGTATGAGCGAGGTAGAATATTTGATGGTGGTAAGAAAAACTCACCTATTAATCTACAGAAAAAAAAAAAAGTTTGAGGTGTTAATATAAATAATATTAATGGTACATGATTCACCATTTATTAACTATAATGACATGTATGACACACCTTAACATATGTGAGATTTTTATGTTGGATAAACCATTCATAACCTTCAAGTTCACCAACAACAATACATTAGAGAGAAGAGTTGTTTGGGAGCCTTTGTAAAGGGGCTCATATGCCTTCTCAAGAAGAGGTAAATCATGAACATCAAGGTCATCCTGATCATCATGATCAATTGTGCCAGTACTAAATGTGTCATGGATCAATGTATTTGTACCATCATCTTCAATTGTGTTTTCTAGTGCATGATCATCATCTTCCATGGGATCATTATCTTCAGCTTCGATATTCACACCTCCATGTTCCTCCACTTCAAAAACCACATTCTTCAGGTTGTGTTGGTCCATAACATGTGCCCTGGGGTTCTCGACCTATATAAAAATGATCAACATAAATAAACCATGATCATGATCTCATTATCAAGTGATTTGTTATGTATATAAATTGTTAAAATGATATAATGAACAACTTACCAGTGGATGATAATCATGTCCCCCTTCAATGTGACCATGCTGCCTACAATGTTTCTTAGTTGTTTTGATTAGAAGTCTTCTAGTCTTTAAGCCCTTACAAATTTTGCAGGGACAATAACATTTCCCATCACCTTTTCTTTTCAAGTTAGACCATAATCTAGCAATTGTCTCCTTATTTTTTTCTTCTCTAATATTATTTGACATGGTCTTTCTTCACAAGCAAAAAAAATTAGGCTATGGAAACTTCAGTGCAAAAGCTTCACAAAAATTGAAAATCGAACCAAAACCATTTAACTCTTCTTTTTCATCTTAAAACATTGAACTTAATAGAGAACGTATTTAATGTAGCTGATTATGTGAATTTCTGAGCATCGTGTCTGCAAATTCTTACTAAAAGTTTGCCTGTTGCAAACTTTCTGAGAGACATTTTTGAGTATTCTAAGCCTTGGTTCTTGTATTTTCACTAGTGATAAGTTGGAAACTTTATGGCAGACCTGTAGCCAATCGATCTAATTTTGACAAGTTATACACCAAGCAAACATGCATCTAGAACTAGCATTGTTTGTAGGTCACCCCTACCCTATGCCATGGGTATATGACTACCTAGAACTCCAGTTTAAGCATCAATCCTAGAAATGACCGGTATATGACTACCCAAAACTCCAGTTTAAGCATTAAGTTACGTCATTATTGACCTTACCTTGGGATTCTATGTATGAGATTGGAACCTTTTGTAAGTGTGATCAATGTGCTATCATAAATGCAAAGCCAAAACCATTTTGGTGAGATCATGATCCCACTAATACTATTTTGCCTTGTTAATTTTGCACCCACAAAAATGATAGAACCAGATATAATATGCCATCAATGCCCATATACCGACAATGCTCAAGATGAGCCACTTAGAGGTAGAGTTTAACCACTTTCCATATAGGTAGATTATCTCTAACCTCATTTTCCCTATAGGTAACTGATTAGGTTCATTTTAGAGTTTTATTTCCAAATATGTACCTCTATGTTAGCTTTTTGCTTTATTATTTGCCTGTTTATGCTTGTTTATGGCAATACACCTCATAGAGAAGACACACCTAGGGCCACATTGCACATAGCAACGTGCCTCACAAAGAAGACATGCATAGGGCACATGCCACATAGCAATGTGTCTTATGGAAAAATGTGCATGCATGTCACACACCAAAGCTATATGTATACATCATGAGGCACATTCATATGTTATCAAACGCAACCTATTGTATCTAACATGAGTTCCTCTCTACATGTGTGCAAATCTTCCAACACTAATCGCCACTAAGAAGGAATAATATAAAATGCATCTTCAAATATTTGTGTGTGTGTGTGGAATTGTGTCTTTGAACCCAAATTGCTACCATCAACAACATGTAACCATCACCTACACTATATCAAAACATAAGTATGGTGTGACATCATATCTATTTGCATAATGTCAAAACACATGCAAACATGAAAATCATCATAGCATGACAAAAATCAATCTCCACATGTTGGAACAAAGATATAAATAAGATAATAGGGTAAGAGGAAACCCATACCAAGAACCACATACCAACTATTGGCAATGCCATCAAGATAAATGTAGGATAGGATACCACTATGAGCCATCCAATGGTCCATTCTATGAGGAGAACTAGGGGATACTATCTTTGAAAGGTGTGGTCAATAGAGATAATCCCTACTAATGCCACAATATGTCACCATAGCTTCTTGAGTTTTCCATTCTTCTACTTAACACCACATTTATTGAGTTCCTCAACAGCGAGGTTGGTTCTCAATAGGATGCACAAACATGTAAACACACAAGCATGGTTTCATTATACTTGTACAACAATACAAATTCATTTTTCTAGTTAATTACTTAGTGTAAAAATAACTCCATTACATAACATAGGGCAATAATCACCATAAGTTTTCAAATAAACTGCCCAAACATCAATTAGAGTTACCCTTTCTAAGGTACAAACATAATTTATTTATATCTTCAAAATTAAAATAATCACAATACATCCAAATAAGTTCAATAATGCATGGAAATAGACAACATGATCCATAATTAAACCCATAAATTACCCTAATTGGATATGCTAATAAAATGGTGTCTCAAATACTAGAGATTATGTTGGACCTATAATAGAGATCTGGACTTTGTTTCATCATACACAAGCATGGTTTCATCATACTTGTATCCAAATACACCATCCATAGATAGGTACTCAGTACCACAATCTCATGGGTACCCTTTTAGCTGAATTTACCCTATATTTAGGTGAATCTACCCTTGTATCATTCCTTGATCTAGTATGTCATTCCACCA
Organism: Cryptomeria japonica; assembly: GCF_030272615.1. Taxonomy (NCBI): domain Eukaryota; kingdom Viridiplantae; phylum Streptophyta; class Pinopsida; order Cupressales; family Cupressaceae; genus Cryptomeria; species Cryptomeria japonica. The sequence continues at coordinate 327,294,730 of NC_081411.1, read as the reverse complement.
ATCAATAATTTTTCCATATTCTTGGGAGAATACACTATCCCTTAGGTGAATATGCCATATCCTTAAATGAATCCTCCTTGTCATCATCCTAAGTCCTCTTTTTGTTAAGTCTTATCCCTTCATCTTTAGGAAAATCCAACTATCCTTATGTGAATCTTTAGGAAAATCCACCTATCCTTATGCATTCTATGTGAAGAGATTCTTTCTTGATCTTGAGCATTTTTATGCTCTAACATTCAACTTTAGTCCACATAATAATCCAACAGAAACTATCCCTATTCACATGTGGCCATGGTTTAATGCAAGAAAGGATCATGCTCAAGTTCAACGACAATGTAGATAGAGTAGTGGTAATGACATGTCACACGATGTCTCTAAATTTGAGTTGTTTGTGATCCCCTCATAAAGTTATACAAGGAGGAAGAGGAAGAAGAGAATGGATGAAGTAGAGGAAGCTCATGTGAATGTTTCTAGGTCTATTGCATCCTACACAAGTTAATTCTAAATTGTCATAGTGAAGGGGTATTCCAACATTCAATGATTCTTGTCCTTTTAGATGTTTTATGTTTTGTTGTTGATGAAAATGGTGCAGAAATTGCTCCCTCGGTGTTGAAGTCATCATTGAACTCTGCCCAAAGAATTCCAGGTAGGTGTTTGGATTTTGATAGTGCTATGGGCGAACAACATTCACATTATTTCTAAGAGTAATGTAGGACTGTTATTAGTGGTTGACATTTTGATTTCTCTCAGATACATGCCGTTGACTGTAAATGACAAAATAAAATACCATGTTAGCAGGTTGACAATCTGTGGCCATCGAAGATAATTCAAAGGTATTCAATTGGTACAACGTGCATTCTCTACGTATATAGATAGATGTCCTCTCTAGTGCCTTATTGTAGAAAAAATGTTGTTGGCCATTACATGGCATGAAGTACACTTTGCATATTTGTTTATGACTGATTATCGGTCGCTGCTGTATTTTTATATCAAACAATGCATTTATTTATACTCGTTATTTCATATTAGCAGTGATAGTGTAGATATGCTTGACAATTCCCCATGTTTTTATTTCTTGCAATGAGATACATGACGTTTTATCCAACATGGACTGTCAAACTTAACGGTTTGGGCTTACTTGGCACCTCACTGATTTGTCTTTTACACAAAAAAGTCCCACATATTCAAATGTCTATTTTTCCTTTTCCATGTTTATATTTGATTCATATTCATATAACATTTATCTATATACACCTCATATTCACTCTACTGATGTATATGTCTATATAGGTCTGTCAAACTTGTGATTTGCATTATCTAAGTGACACATCAATTAAGTACATTACATGTGTATTGCGGAGAATGTTTGTGATTTTATATCCTTATTTATAATCAAGATGAAGCCTTTATTTGTTTCATATTTTGAATGCTATAGTTAGCACAAAACTTACAGTATTTCATTCTCTTCATCTATAGGTTATTGGCAATTCTTATTGCTAGTAGTGAAAATCTATCATGTCTTTTGGCACTTCCTGATAATGTAATGAGAACCATTGTTCTAAAAATTATTGATGACCCCAATAGGGATGTGTGGAATGTCCATGTCAAAATACAACACTTTTTGGACCCTATGTCGATTTTTCAAATTGATTGTTGGAATTGGTTTCTCATGCCACATGTTGGTGTCGGTCGACAACTATGGCACATTCATCTTTCCATGATCTTTTGGCCCATGATTCTTCCATAGTTTGAATTGTTGTGCACGTTTACATACACCCATGCACAAGGGAAAACCACAATTATAGTGTATGGTGACTTGATTGAACGTGTGGCCAATCATTTTTCATCTAATCTACTATTTATGAACTACACAACCTTGTTTAGGAGAAGAAGTAGGACAACTAGAGGGTCTAGATTTTGTAGGATCCAGTCTAGATTTGACTCTTAAACAAGATTAAAATGAAATGTATTATTTTCAAAACACTTATTGACATTTATGTATCATTAAAACACAAATTGATGAAATTGGGCAAGACCCTATGTTTTATACTATCTTTCATTTTGCGAAAAAGTTTATGTCTTTCTATTTTTTGTTATGCAATGTACACATTTTTATTTGATGGATACATTACAATTATGAGTTAGCATTGCCATTTATTTAAATTAATTGTGTTTTGCAATTTTGAAGGGTTTTTTTATGTCAAATTTGATTCAATCACTCCTTATTCTCTATCATTTGGTTGGCACAAGGTGAAAAGATGTTAAAACTGAAAGCAAAATACTACATATAGCTGCTCCTACAATAGAAAACGTAAAGATTTTTTTTTGAAATGATGAGTGATGTTTTGAGAATGGTTATGACTCGTGCCTTCCTAAAGGCCAATGGACTCAACAAATAATATGTTTTTTTCTTTTGGTCACTTGATGTGCTCTTATCTCAATAGTCATAGGACTAATCTTGTAAGTCCTTTCTATAGGTTTTCTTCAAGATATAAAATCTTTTAGGCATCTTCATTGTCTACAACAACTTGGCTATCATTAATCATTGTTTTTAGATGGCTGCACTGTATCATGTGATTGCATGAAAAAAGACGATTTCAATTGAATCTTGTGTCATTGTTTTTGTTTGGTTTTGTTTGGTTGTCTCTATCTGATGGACTCTATAAACCTTGTTTTTGGATGATCATTATTGTCTTTCTATAGCTTATTGACCTCCATTTATAGAACATCCTCAAAGTATATGATTATCACTAGCATGATACTTGCTCATTAAGATTTGGACCATACTATTGATATGCCAACTAATTGAAAGCTTCTAGGAAATTTCTTTTTCTTTTGCTCTTGTTAGAGTTTGCTCTATACCGTCACAAAAATCATGACAATATGACATACTATCCTTATTCTCATATTGTCACTTTTGCACTCTTATTTGTAGTAATGGCTCTTTACAATGGACTACTAATTTTCCCTCTTCATGTTACAAATTCCTCATGTTAGGATGTCTGTCCATGTGAAACCTTTGGTTCTAGAGTGGAGACTATTCCTTAATAGGTGTGAGAAACTATCATGGTAGCTAATGGTCCATGCACTTGTTTCCATTACAAACTTCTATTACAAACTTTCAGAGTTGCAACTTCCATGAGCCCCTCTAAGATTCCAAAAATATTGTCTTTGGTCAAGAATTCTGATGATGGCTTTTGATTTGTCTTAATAAGAATTCATCATTACTAGTGTTTGTTTTGTCTTGACATTCATCTCTCCCTCATTTATACCCTACTCTTTTGGATACTGTCTCAGAGATTACACTAATGTTTTCTCATATTTATTGTTGATAAATAAACCTTACCTTGACAATGAAAGAATTTTTTTATAGACATATAGCAAATAATTAAACATTTGCCAGCATCCTCCCTGCATGTGCCAAAATAGGAGCTTTCGAACAAGGTATGGACATCCATCAAAGCATAATCGAGAGAGCATTGGAATATAGGTCAGTTCTTGTCCAACAAGATTTAGGACGTAGGGTTTCAAAAAGGGAGATATGGAGGGTGCGAATTTACCCTCATGGGTACCGATTAAGCCTTCAAACAAACCAAATCGATCCCTGCCCATGTACTTTGCCAGATTGGTGCTAAACAAAAATAATCAAGGTTAATGTAGATTGAAAATAATGGCATATTTGGTTGGGTTTAATTTAGAGCAGAGACAACATTGAGAAATTAAGCAATAAAAGATTGATACTATATATATATATATATATATCTGCCATGATTTGCAGGAACTGTGAAATGAAAACAAACAAAACAAACAAATGAATACCAAAAGTATTACCCAGCCGATTTGTGGTGAGGAGAAGTAAATAATGGCATGGTCTCAAACAATTTGAACTCCACCTTTGTAGGCCAATCGAAATATAGCAAGAAATTGGAGGGGTTACAATTTTGAAAGAATCCCCAGCCTATCATTTTCAACCTATGATAAAATACATTACCAAGATTGCAGGAATGCACAAAATGGATTAATTCAAAAAAAACCTTACCTTGCTTGTGCAGAGATCGCTCCGGTGGGAGGGGCAAGGAGGCAAGATGGTCGCCACTTGTGCTTTCAAAATGAAAATGCGTTGTGTTTTTTTTTTTTTAATAAAATGCCCGAGGTCGTCGGAATTCTGACAAACACAGGCATTTTAAAAAAAAAAATCAAATTTTCACACAATGCTCATTGTCTGTCAGAAACCTCCATCGGAGTTTAACCCCAAATGTATTAGTGAAGGTGAAGATCCTAACAGATCCAAGGGAAATCCCTTAATCGGGTCACATCTAGCAATGTGTTTGTAATCTTTAATAGGATTTGCTTTTAACCGAGCATACTCTAGAAGAGTATATTTCTTAGTGGGTCCGAAATCCCACAGTGGTTTTTCCCTATTTGGGTTTCCACATTAAATCTGGTGTTATATGTTTTGTGATCTTATCTCTTTATGAGTCGGCATGCATTACTATTTTTATGATAAGGTTACCGAGGTTGAATCTATTGATTTTATGGAAGATTAAGTTTGTATGATTCAGCTCCCCCCTCTCATCTTGTTAGCTTGGCATCTATACTAATCTTTTAGTATCAAAACTATCAATTGGTATCAGAGCTTTGGACTCCGGGAAGAAAATTTTTAAAGGTACTTGAGGCAAAGATCCAAAGATGTATAAGAGGACTGAACTGAAGCTGAACAAGTCAAGTTTCTCTACATGGCAGAAAATGATGAAGCTGCACTTATCAGGAATTGGAGAATATGCTACATATTATCTTGAGAATGATTTCATCACATCAAGCACCTATCCATTGACTATGGAAGAGATAAAGGCAAAACAAGAGAATACTCAAGCTATGATTGAAATAACATCTGCATTGACTGACTCAGAGTTTAATGACCTAGAAGGCTGCAATGATGCAAAGGCAATGTGGGATAAGCTCATATCTGTGTATGGTGGAGATGAAAATGTTCAAAGAGCAAAAGTGGATAGTCTAAGAGGACAACTTGAATCTATGAGGATGAATGAAGGTGAGAACATAACCCAGTACAGTACAAGATTAAAGGAGATTGTTAATCAAATCAAAGGAACAGGTGGAACTATTGATGAAAAGGATATAACAAGTAAGTTGTTGAGAACCTTTCTACCAGCTTATGCAATCTGAGTCTCTACAATCAATGAATTGAGGTCTGTACCCAATATGCTAGTTTCTTTAGATGCTACTATTGGTAAGCTAAATGCATTTGAGTTAAGTAATTTTGATAACAGTGGGTCTTCGATAAATAAGGTTGAGTTTGCATTTAGTTCTTTTCATCTTGATGAGTCTGATGATTACAATGATAGAAAGTATAAGTATTCTGAAGGGAATCACAGTGGAGCAAGTGAAAGATTTTGCAAAAACATGGAGGAGGTACACAAACTATATGAGGAAATTAGAAAGCAAGAAGAGTTTGAAGCACTTTTAGCCAGAAGGCTACTGAGAGGAAAAGGTAAGTACAAAGGAAAGCTACCCTTGAAATGTTTTAACCATGATAGAATTTGACACATGGCTTCTAACTATCCTGACAAAGAATCTAGTGAAAAGAGAGATTACCAAGATGATAGACAGAAAGATAATCATTACAGAGGACACTGAGACTTCATGAGAAGAGATAAAAAGACATGCTTAATAGTTGATGTGGAATCTAATGATGAGAAATCAGATGAAATTGATACAAAGGAAGTTGTTTATGTGGCTATTAAAGATGGATCAGATGAAGAAACGTATGAAGAAAAAGCTTTAATATCTCATATAAATACTAATGATTCTTGGATCATAGATAGTGCATGCTCACATCACATGATAGGTGATAAACACAAGTTTGTTATATTAGAAGATTGTGATGGAGGCTATGTAAGATTTGGTAATGATGCACCATGTCCTGTATGAGGTAAAGGATCTATAACACTTCTTGACAATGCAAAATGTAATGATTTTTATTGGGTTGAAGGTTTGAAATACAATTTGTTGAGTGTAGCACAACTAAACAACACAGGTTACCGAATAGAATTTCAGAAAGGAATTGTCAAAGTTCATGACAAGCATGGAAAGTTAGCTACTACAGGGACACAAACAAAAGGTAACACATTTCCCCTTGATTCAACTCGGAATAAGTGTCTTTATGCAAAGATAGATGATACCTGGTTATGGCATAAAAGGTTTTGTTATGTAAATTTTGATAATCTGATCAAAATAAGCAAGAAGCACTGAGTAAGAGGTCTACCGAGTCTTGAAAAACCTGAGAATGCTATGTGCCAAGGATGCCAGATGGGAAAGATGACAAGATCAAGCTTTACAAGTAAGTCCTACACTTCTAAGGGAATTTCAGATCTTGTACATACTGATCTTTGTGGTCCTATGAAATTTTAGAGTTATTATGGTGATAAATATTTCATATTATTTGTGGATGATTACTCAAGGATGATGTTAGTAATGCTTTTAAAAGAAAAATCAGAAGCTTTTCAAATGTTTAAATGGTATAAGGCAAGAGTTGAAAATGAAATAGGAAGACAACTGAAATATCTTAGATCAGATAGAGGAGGAGAGTTCACATCTGATGAGTTTAACTTATTCTGCAATGATCATGGTATAAAAAGACAAGTCTCTGCACCAAGAATACCACAACAAAATGGGATAGCTGAGAGAAGAAACGGATCTATTGTGGATTGTGCCAGAACCCTGATGATTGAAAAGAAAGTGCCACAAACATTTTGGAGAGAAGCAATAAGCACAACAGTTTACACCCTGAACCGAGTACAACTGAAGAAAGGAACCTTGAAGACACCTTATGAAATTTGGTATGACAAGAAACCTAATGTAAGTTATTTTAAAATCTTTGGAAGTAGATGCTATGTTCACAAAGATGACAAAAATGGTAAGTTTGATCAGAAAAGTGAAGAAGGAACATTTCTAGGTTATTCTTCTAGAAGCAAAGCATTTAAATGTCTAATCAAATCATCTATCAAAATAGTAGAAAGTACAAATGTGAAAATTGATGAATTTGCAGAAAGAAATGATGAAGGAAACTCCAAAGAACCAGAAGATTATGAAGGATTTGACTATGTTCAACCGAGAAGTCCTAACGAGATGACTGCTGAAGGCAATGAAGAGAATATCTAGTTACCGAGTGATGAAGAAGATCATATAGAGCCTACCAAGCCTGTATTAGCCAAATATGTTAGAAGGAATCATGCATCAAGTCAGATTATAGGAGATAAGAATGATCCAGTAATGACAAGGAACAAACTGAGACAGAACACATGTCTGATATCTGAATTTGAACCGAGCATAGTGAAAGAGGCATTTAACAGTGAAGATTGGATAAATGCTATGTCAGAGGAGATTGATCAAATCAAGAAGAATGACACATGGACACTGGTCCCAAGACCAAAGGACAAAAATGTAATCAGTACAAAGTAGATTTTCAGAAACAAGCTGAATGAAAAAGGTGAGGTCATTAGAAATAAAGCAAGACTAGTTTGCAAAGGTTATGCTCAAGAAGAAGGAATTGATTATGGTGAGACTTTTGCACCTGTGGCAAGACTTGAAGGAGTAAGAACATTGTTGGCATATGCTGCTTACAAGAATTTCAAGATATATCAAATGAATGTCAAATCTGCATTTCTGAATGGTATATTAGAAGAAGAAGTTTTTATTGAACAACCTAAAGGATTTGTTGAAGGAAAGAATAATGATCAGGTATGTAAATTGAACAAAGCTTTATATGGTTTGAAACAAGCACCTAGAGTATGGTATGAGAGATTGCACTCATATTTGATCAAAATTGGTTTTATAAGAACAAGTGAAAACAACAATATGTACATGAAGAATGATGAAAGTGGAATACTAATCTCAACCATATTTGTTGATGATATTATCTTTTGTGGAAATGACTCTCTATGCAAGAACTTTGGAAATGAAATGAGAAAAGAATTTGAGATGTCATTAATCAGTGAGATAAAGTATTTTATAGGTCTACAGATAGTGCAAATGAAAGATGAGATTTTCATTACCCAATCCAAGTACATAAAGGAAATCTTGAAGAAATTTGGAATGGAGGATTCGAAACCAGTAAGTACTCCTATGACTACCAACTGTAAACTATCAAAGAATGATGAATCTGCATCTGTTGATGAGACACTTTACCGATCTATGATTGGAAAGTTGCAATATGTTGTTCACAACAGGCCAGATATAGCACATGTAGTAGGTATTGTTTCAAGATTCTCTACAGATCCTAAGGAAACACACATGACAGTAATCAAGAGAATTTTCAGATACTTGAAAGGCACTGAAGATTATGGCTTAGTATATCAGAAAGGAAATTTTTTTAATTTAAAAGTTTATACTAATGCTGATTGGGCAGGGAACATTGATGACAGGAAAAGCACAAGTGGAGGAGCTTTCTTTTTAGGAGAAAGACTAGTGAGTTGGCTTAGCAAGAAACAAGGGTGTGTTTCACAGTCAACAACAGAAGCTGAATATGTTGCCGCAACATTGAATTGCACTAATATAGCATGGATCAAACAACTATTGGAAGGCATAAATGAGCAAGTTACCAAGCCAGTAACTATATTCTGTGATAATACTAGTGCTATAAACATTTCAAAAAATCCTATTATGCACTCTAAGACAAAGCACATCTCTATCAAATATCATTATCTTAGAGAAGAAGTTCAAGAGAAGAAAGTGGTATTGGAGTATATTAGCACAAAGGAACAAATTGCAAATATCTTCACCAAGCCACTGCCAAGGGACACTTTTGAGTATCTCAGAAGTCAGTTAGGGGTCCTACCCCTATCTTCCATTCACTGATCGAGTTTGGTGAAAGCATCAATTCAATGACTCTATAGAATATCTTTTAGGAGTTGATGCTGATTTACACACTTTAGGAGGCTTTCTAAAGGTGTGCAGGTAACAATGACAGGGAACAAGAATTGAAGACAATTGCTCTGACCAAGGCTGAGTAGATAGATAACAGAAAAGGAATCACTTCATACAGGAAGAAATTATGTTTTAGTTTTCTTTTTTGGCATTGTTGTCAAAGGGGGAGAAGACTAATGTATGGGGGAGATGATTAAAGACAGGGGGAGAGCATTTCTACATTTCAAAATTTCATAGCAATCTGAATCATTTAGGTCAAATCAATTGGTTTTGCCATCAATGCCAAAGGGGGAGATTGTTGGCATTATATCAGACAAATGAGAGACTATTGGCATTTCAATAGGATATTGAGAAGGTTGTTGATGACTATGGATATAATTGATTAAGGATGTTCACTGTCTTAATATTATTATTTTGTCATTGATGTCAAGAAATTGATTTTCTAATTTAGTATGATGTTGCCATATCTTAAGAAGTATGTTTTGAGAAGAGTTAAGTAGTCGGTAAAAGACACTGGAAGAATATGATGAATGAGGGGAGTAATAAGTTATTCAATGGACAACTATTACCAAGTTAGACAATGATGAGATCATGATGTTTAGATTGTTTTGATATCCTACATATGCTATTGTTTGTAAGGTTAATACTATACTATGTTACCGAGCAAAGAACCTAGTCAGTAAACCCTAAGGTTATTGCTATCGGTTAATGAAGGCAGAATGTCTACCGAGTGAAGTTTAGTATTTATTGAATTGCAACTGAGTTATAACATAATGCATTGGATAATTAAATGTGTTATTTAATGAAGGAATTTGATGAGCTGGAGCTGATTAAATGATTGGTAAGCCGTGCATGAAGTTTGTTAAGAAATTATGGCAATGAGAGATCCACAGGAAGATCTACAGCTCAGACTGAACCGCAATACCTTAGCACAAGTTCCAAGGCGAGGTAAAATGTTTTCAGATCGAAGGATTCATTGAACCTGGTCAAGATTGAAGATCTGATGGCTATGATTGATCATGGGAAATGTGATCAAGGAGATTAATTGGTTGGCAAATTTTTTATAGATATGGAATTGTTGATAAACAATGTATGCGGGCAAGTACATGCATAGGGATGCTACATAGTGATTACCAAGCACTGAAGCTTGAAAACCTGTTTTGATAATAGAGTATTGAACCCAGCAGAGGGACAAGATAAGTCCTATGTCTAGATTGTATTGAGCAAATAAGAATCTACTTTAGCATTTTTAAATGTGAAGATGCAGATATATTTTCATTACTGTTATTTTGTAAAGTGACAGAAAATCTCTTAACCGAGTGGACTTAATAGTCTTATTTGTAAAACCCTCTAGCAAGGTGACATTCTTATTGAGTGTTTGAAATCCTCTAACAAGGTGAAGACCCTAACAGATCTAAGGGAAATCCCTTAACTGGGTCACATCTAGCAATGTGTTTGTAATCTTTAATAGGGTTTGCTTTTAACCGAGCATACTCTAGAAGAGTATATTTCTTAGTGGGTCCGAAATCCCACAGTGGTTTTTCCCTTTTTGGGTTTCCACGTTAAATCTGGTGTTATATGTTTGATCTTATCTGTTTATGAGTCTGCATGCATTACTATTTTTATGATAAGGTTACTGAGGTTGAATCTGTTGATTTTATGGAAGATTAAGTTTGTATGATTCACCCCCCCCTCTCATCTTGTTAGCTTGGCATCTGTACTAATCATTTAGTATTAGAACTATCACTTTGGTGGGGACTTTAACATGTTAGAACAACCTCAAGACAAGGTTGGAGGGAACTAATTTGAATGGAAGCCAAATGAAAAATTATTTTGGTTGAGATTGATCAATAAGCTTAGATTGGGTGATCCCTTAGTTGGGAAAAAGAAATAAAATAGTGAGATCTCGTACACATGGTGCAAGTATCAACATGGCAAGAAAATAATTTATTGTAGATTGTGTTTCTTAAGGGTAAATTAATCATCAAGATAATCAGATTTAAAAGAGAAAATCACAACTCTAAATCCAATTATAATTGTAGCTAGGAAATGTGGAAATCATCAAATCAATGTTAACATTAGCCTAGTTCAATCACGAAAACTCAATTGCAATGACCAATCCTAATGAGATTCAATGAAAACATGAAAACAAGACATTTCACAATGAAATCTAAGCAAACCAAATGCAGATGTCTCCTTCATGTGGCTCCATTGTCCTTCTTTCTCCTTCAAATTGCTTTTGTTTGTGGATCTCACCTACTAGTGCATAAGCATGATGTGAAAGCAAATAGACAAGATGAGATGACAGCATAAGGGTACTAGAAGCGTGATTGATTCGACCTTTTGATTGAAGAAATTCATCCAATTTATTGACAAATTGGAAAAAGACAAGATTAGCATGAATTTGATTCAAATGGAAATTTCAAATCAAGAATGACAAATATGACAAATTATGACAAATTGACACTTTCTATGCGAAATTGATTGATTAACAATTATGACAAATTGCTATGTCAAAATTGATTGATTGACAATTATGACAAATTATGACAAATTTGCTATGTCATTCCCATGAAATTAGGAGAAAATAGAAAATTAGATGAATTAGAAATTAGGAAATTAGAAAATTGATGAAAATTAGAAAATTAAGAATCAGGAGAAATTAGTAAATTGGAAAATTAGGTAAATCGATTAATAATTTTTCATTCATTAATTAATTCACAAAAAGAGGATGAATTAGTTAGCCAATTAAATAAATATTGAATTGTGACAAGAAGACTTAGGATAAATAAATAAATTATTTAACCTAGAGGGAGAAATGACAAACAAGGTTTAATGAATAAATCATAAAACCTTAGAAGATGAACTAGAAATGCAAGGATGACAATTAGGTCTTGACAAAAGATAATTGATATCGATTCGATTTGATCATGATTCTGACTTGATAAAAGACCAATGTTGATAAATGATTTGATTGATAAATGCGCCAATTGACAAGGAACAATGACTAATTGATCCAAATTGACATGATTGAGAAGGACAATGATCGATGTCAAATCGATCGCAAAATGACAAAAATGACAATGATCGATGACAAAATAGATTGTAAAATGATAAGATTGAAAATGACCACGATCGATGACAAATCGATCGCAAGATGACAGGATTTAAAATGACAATGATCGATGACAGATCGATCGCAAGATGATAAGATTGATAAGAGGACAAAACCCTAATTCCATCATCGATTAGGATTAATGATGTCCAAAATGAAATCGAATTGATGATGTCAAAATATGCCAAATGAGCATGCACATTGATGCGACAGGATAAGATCGACCAAAATCATGACTGAAGATTGTTATCGAGAAGACCAAATTTGAAAGCGATATAAATGAAGAATGCAGAAAAAGGACTCAATGTTTGCAATTGATAAAGACCAAGTGCGTGACATAGAAGAAATGTTAATGCGACTCAAGAACCCTAAAATAAGGCAATGCGCAAATGTTAAAGTATGACTCCGCAAGCGTTGACCATTTTTAGATGTCTACATTTTGCCCCTCTTTGAGACAATGCGATTTTAAGCGTTGTTTCAAAGAACAATAATGAAAATGCCCCAGACACTAACAATGACATATGCATGCCCCCTTGAGGAATTAGCCGGGAACATCCAAAAAAGAGGCCAATTGATTGATAAGAATGATAGAAAATGATAGGATCAAACAGACTGACAATCGTAGATAGGATGCATGAAGGACAAGCAATAAAAAGCACAAAAGACCATGACTAGCATAAGATGAAGAGAGTGCATGTCCATCTATGCACTGACAAAGATCTATAAATGAGACAAAGAGAGTGAAAAGAGCTCATTTGCACTAGCCAAAGAAGAGAATTTGTTGCTCTGGAAAAGGACACGTAGAGAGATGGTGAACGTTCCAATGGCAGATCACCTCGAAGAACATGTACAAACATAAAAACAACCGGATGATGCAGGAGCAGTGGTATGTATCTCAAAAACCCATATTGTCAATTTTATGAATTTTGATCACTTGCGGGACATGGCGGGGCCCACAGAGAATGCAGAAAGTGACTTTTGCGCCTATGTGAGCACATCCTGTGCTTGTGTAGGGTATCCTGCACTTGTGTAGGGTGCACAGGCGCAAGTTGATGCAACACAGGCACAGGATACAGCACACAGGTGCAGTTGTTCACTGGGAACTCAATTTTGGTCAAAAATAGCATGCGAATGATCGGAAAAGGGGGGATAAGAATAGGATAGGTCAAAATAGATTAGAAACACCCTAATTTAGACATGAAACAAGGAAATGCAGCCCATAGGAGAAAACCCTAAAACTGACAAAATGTGCCCCAATTGTGATGCAGAGTTGACAGTATCCATTGATCACTCGGGAGAACTGTCCTGACTGCTTCATGTTATGACACAGACTTAAGAGCATAGACATAGATACATTAGTAGGACTTGGAATATACTACATCGCATTCATGCTCAAGATTAGGGAAAACACAAGACTGCTTACCGTATTGGCGGAGCGATGGCATTCGGAGACTTCCTCATTCCATCTGGCGACTGGAGAGGTGACTGTGACACTAGAGGATGTATGGCATATCCTCCACATTCTGATTCATGGGGAGATGATAGAGTATGACCTAGTGATAGGGAGAGATGTGTTGTGCAGATTATTAAGTGTGACGTAGATGATTTGGATATCATAGAGAGGGAGATTAGTTGGGAGACCATGGCATCAGAGTATGATCGACAATATGTGGTGATAGCAGTGGTGATATCATGCCTACTAGCAGGGGACAGATGAGGACATGGATTCCCTATTGGATGGGGAAGAGTGCTAGAGTGGATGGTGATAGAGGGGATGGTGTACGCACGGGGACCATGTGTGCTGGCTATGCTATATTTTCAGTTGCATCTGATAACATATCAGGGAGTTCAGACTTTGAGCTGTGGGGTCACATTGTTACAGGTATGGGCATTTGAGCACATAGCCATATGTCAACTGATTCCAGAGAGATAGGTAGTACCACATTGACCATATGTGTATTGCTATGGAGGAGCACTGAGACAGGGTCCTTTTGGATACATATTGTATTGGCGGCATGAGCTAGACAGACTGAGAGAGTTCACATGGAGGCCATATCTTGATTGCCCTAGATGGTTAGATGATAGCGATGAGCTAGTGTATTGTAGATAGGAGAGATACCTAATTGGGTGACTAGTGAATCACCAAAGAGTGATTGAGATGTACGTGCTAGAGAGAGTCAAATGACAGTTTGGAGAGAGGCAGGATGTACCTAGAGGGACTGCACACTTTGCCCGATCTCACAGAGAGACAAGTCAGTGGGGGAGGATGATTCAGCCACACATAGCATATGCAGATTTCTCATAGCTATAGTAGAGATAGTGGGATTGGAGATCAGATGTGGTGGATGCCGAGATGACAGAGGAGTATGAGCGATGGTTCACATGATGACAACCTGTGCCATTGACAGATCCTGATATTCTAGTATCGAGGAGACAGGAGGACTTCCCACTCGCTGGAGAGGATGAGGATAGAGATGAGGATGAGGAAGATGAGGGAGGTGATGAGGATGAGGGGGATGATGAGGATAGAGATGATGATGAGGGGGATGATGATTATGAGCCAGACTCAGCTGATCAGGAGTCATTGCAGGATATACCCATAGAGCCAGAGATAGCTAGCATAGAGGAGATGGAGATGTGTAGGGCTGCCATAGCGAGTCAGCATGATCATATTGCGACATTAGCGAGATAGAATGCTATCTTGAGGACAAAGCAGGATCAGTTCAGAGCGGAGATAGCTATACTTACAACAGCTTAAGCTACAACAATAGCTCAGGCACAACGAGAAGAACAGAGAGTCACTGAGTATATTGGGTTGATTAGGGATGCCAGTGCACGTGAGATGGCACAGATGTTGGTAGAGACCAGAGAGGAGATACACCATTGGAGGACACTATATGAGAGTGCAATTCCACTAGAGCAGAGAGCAGCTTCATATCAGGCATGATCAAGGACAGAGAGCAGGCCACGTTCTCAGAGGTCAGTGAGTAGCATGGGGGTGAGTGGACCTATGAGACCACCACAGCCAGGACCAGGGGCAGGAGGGACATCATCCTTGAGACATGGCAGGGATGAGGAGGACAGAGGGAGCACCCAGTGACAGAGGCACATGCTCCTTATGACAGACAGTTGACATTATGTAGTGTGATATTATATAGTCAGCCTGCATGCCATACTTAGGACAGGCAGTCCAATTTTGTACTCCAATTTTATTGTGATATATGATATGATATGCATCAATATGATGGGATGCAATGTGTTATGACATATGTTCACTTTCCATGCATGGATATCTTATGCACTGTTTATTGTGGAACATGTATGGATACATTTTGATGTGTTTTTGATGCATTTATAATATGAAATGGATAAAATGCTTGATGTGATGCTTGATGTAATGCAAATGTACTAACCAAATGGATGCAGGATGCAGCATATGTGTTTTTGTGTGGAGATCAGAGAACTAGACTGAACTGACTACCCAAACTGATGGAAGAAATGTTAGTAAGAAGAAATGAGACAGAGGATAGTTAGAGGTGAAGAAAAACTTGCTTTCACTAATGCACTTTGTAGGTGAGAACCTTTATTTAATGTAGCAAAACAGATGCTTAGCATCATGGCATTAAAGGCCAGAGCTGAAATGCAACAATTTTTGCAAAAGATAGACACATCGCACACAAGGAATGAGTGAGGCATCCTAGGGTGCATACATCAAGGGTCAAGGTATGTGCGACATTCACAAAGCGAACGTACTTATCACAGACACCCAATGATATAGTTGCCCTAGTTTGTAACAAACATTCCACAAACAACAATCACAACAAAAAATAAAGGGACCATGAACCATCCTGGTCACTCTAAATCACTCAGTGACATCATCAAGCAACATAGGAACATGATCGAAGAGAAATCAGTAAATGATAAGACTTGCTAATTCCAACAAGTCAAACAAACATCTTGATCTTCATTGTCAAAAGCTGAAAGTGTTGATAGGACGATCATGCTGTCTGGTTTCACGGAATGCGGTACCCCATCTAAGATAGGACACAGTCTGGTTTCGAGTATACCCCACCCTGTATAAGACTCATGATAATGGTAATAAGGTAAAATGATATTGATGTTGATTGATATGACAATTTTGATCAGTTTGAATGTCTGGTTTGATTGAAAAGTGCATCTATGAATGCATGATTTCAATAAAGCGTAGTGTTGTGATTGCGAGTCATTGGATGTATGCTCAGCGATCTGTCTATGCACAAAGGGGATATTTTTGTTTTGTTTTGCAAGTTTTATAATGTTTTTGTTCATTTTTTCAGGACTTTATTTGACTTTTTAGGGATTATCTCAAGACATTTTTTTGATTTTTTTGATTTTTTTTTAGGACATTATATGATTTTTAGGGATTTTTTCAGGACATTTTGCAATTTTTTTCAAGACATTATATGATTTTTAGGGATTTTTTCAAGACATTTTTCAACTCGAAAGTCCCAGTGATTGATCATGACAAGGGGAACACACCCAATGCACATCTGAAAGACATATGCACAAGAAACAAAGTATGCAAGACAATGATGTTGACCAATCACAGGCCTGAAACAGAACATTGGGTCAGGACAAGGATAGGCATGATAAATCTTTAGAGAGAAAGCATAGCTAGAGGTCATGATAGAAGACAGAGCAATGATCATTTTTACGCATGGCACCTGTTTGCTAGGTTGTCACCATGGTACTTGCCCAAAGTGCCCGTTTGCCAGGTTTTCACTAGAGGGCGAATCATTTTTCTTTACTTTTTTTTTTCTTTTCCTTTGTTTTTTATTTTTTTCACTTTTTTTTTAATATTTTTTTGAGCTTTTTGATTTTTTTGTATTTTTTCAGGATCATACTTGAAGAAGTGCTCATAGAAAATTATGCCCAGTACTTGCAAAGGTGCATGCTATTTACAGGATCGGACAAAGGTTCACCTTCTAGGGTGGCAAGCTGATATGCCCCCGAGCCATAGGCTGTAGTCACTATGAAAGGCCCAACCCAATTAGGTTCAAACTTGCCTTTGATGATGTCAGTAGATTGTGCATTCTTAGGGTTTGCCTTTAAAACCAGATCTCCCACTTCGAAGTGTCGCCCTTTGACCTTCTTATTATAAGAGTGATGGAGATGGTTTTGATATGCTTGCAAATGTGTCAGGGTTGTCTGACGTTTCTAATCTAACATCTCAAGTTGATGCAATCGAGAGACTCTGTGTGTCTCATCATCAATAAGATGTTGCAAGGAAACACGCAAAGAAGGAATCTCCACTTCCAAGGGTAAAATGGCTTCCACACCATACACCAAGGAATAAGGTGTTGCGCTAGTGGGTGTGCGGATAGAAGTGCGATAAGCCCATAGTGCTAGATTCAACTGTACATGCCAATCTTGACTAGCGTCATTGACAACCTTTTTCAGGATCTTGATAATGGTTTTATTTGATGCTTCAACTTGACCATTACCCTGTGGATAGTATGGATTGGAGAAACGGTGTTGGATATGAAACTTTTCACAGAGTTCCCTGACATCTTTATTCTTGAAGGGACGACCATTATCTGTGACTATGGCAAGGGGAAACCCATATCTACATATGATATAATTCAATAGGAATTTTGAAATTTGCACACCAGTGATATAGGTCATGGGGATAGCCTCGATCTATTTTGTAAAATACTCTGTGGCTATAATGATAAACTTGTGTCCATTTGCAGATGTCGGGTGAATCTTGCCAATAAGATCCAATCCCCATTGAGAAAAGGGCCACAGAGATATGACAGATGAAGCTCTTGGGCTGGTGCATGAATGTAATTTCTATGGATCTAGCATTTGTAGCACTTCTTAACAAAATCATGAACATCCTTTTCCAGAGTGGGCCAATAATACCCAGCACGAATCAACTTTTTGGCTAAGCTCAGACCATTGAAATGGCCCCCACATATACCATCGTGAACCTCGTGTAAAGCCGTTTGTGCTTCGTCAGAATCCAAACACCTGAGGAGGGTATGGTCAAAGGAACGACGGTAAAGGGTATCGACAATGATGACATATTTGGCTGTCTGTCGGATGAAGGCTCGACATTGGTTAGCGGAAAGGTTAGGTGGTAAGGTTTGGGATTTCAAATATTGATATACATCATTGTACCATGGGGAGTTAGGACCAATAAGAACGCACATCACATCTATTGTCAAAATGTCAAAATAAGGGATAAGCAACTATTCGACCAAAAATTCACATTTGTCCATATTGTGGGGCATATTTAACATGGAAGCAATCGTAGCCATCGCATCTGCCGACTTGTTTTGCATTCTTGGAACTTGACTGAAATGGATAGCTATGAATTTTGTCTTGAAGAAATCTACCATATGCTTGTAGGGAATAAGATTTTCATCTTTTGTTTCGTAGTCATCATTCACTTGACGGATGACTAACTGAGAATCTCCATAGACTTGTAAATGTGTGATGTTCTAGTGGACTGCTACTCAGAGTCCTGTGACTGGAGCTTCATATTCTGCAATGTTATTGGTACAATGGAAAGTTATTCTATAGGATTTGGGAAAAGCATCACCTTGAGGGGTGACAAACAATATACCTGCTCCGGACCCAAACTTGGTATGGGATCCATCAAAGTATAACTTCCATTCATTAGAAGATGTAAGAGCAAAGACTGATTCATTTGGAAAATCTGTCAACATGGGATGATTATCATAAATAGGAGCCTCTGCAAGTTGATCCGCTATGACTTGCCCTTTTATTGCCTTTCGCTCCATATACTCAATATCAAATTCACTGAGGATCATAACCCACTTTGCTAGGCGACCCGTCAAAGCTGCTCTGCTAAGTAATTATTTCAAGGGGTCAATTTTTGCAACCAGCAATGTTTGATGATTTAACATATAGTGTCAGAATTTCTGTGTTGCAAATACCACTGCTAAGCATGCCCATTCAATAGTTGAATAATTCAGCTCATAGCCTACTAGTTTTCAACTGATATAATAAATAGCTCGCTCTTTGCCTTTCTCATCCTGTTGGGCCAAGAGAACTCCTAGTACCATTTTAGTTGTAGAAATATACAATATAAATGGCTTTCCTTCTATAGGAGGCATTAGAATAGGCGGCGACAACAAATAGTCCTTGAGAGCTTGAAATGCTGATTGACATTGCTCAGTCCATTTAAAAGAGACACATTTATGCAATAAATGCTCGAAAGGATGACATTTGTCTGCTAATTGAGCTATAAATTGGCAGATTGACTGTAGCTTTCATTGCAGACTTCTTAGTTGACAGAGATTGGAAGGAGGAGGCATATCCATTATTGCTTTAACCTTGGCTGGGTCGACTTCGATGCCTCGGTGAGAAACAATGTACCCTAGTAATTTGTCGGCTGTGACACCAAAGACACACTTCTTTGGATTGAGTCTAAGCTTGTAACTTTCCATTCGGTCAAAGATTGGGCCCAGGATGGCTAGATGACTATCTCTTGTGACAGATTTGCATAATAAGTCATCAACATAGTCCTCCATAAAAGTATGCATGAAATCATGGAAAATTGTCGTCATAGCTCTTTGATATGTTGCTCTTGCATTTTTAAGACCAAAGGGCATCACATTCCAGCAGTAAGTACCCCAAGCACATGTGAATGCAGTCTTATGTTAATCTTCAGGAGTAATGCGAATTTGGTTATAGCCGGAGAAACCATCCATCAATGAGAGCATCTCATATCCAGCAGTCATGTCAACTATGATGTCTATATTTGGCAGTGGAAAGTCATCTTTAGGGCATGCTTTATTGAGATCCCTAAAATCTATATAGATTTTGATGCCCCCAGTTACTTTGCTAACTGGTACCAAATTTGAAATCCAGTTTGCATAATCAATGGGTCTGATAAAGCCCACATCTAGTAATTTTTTTAGTTGTACCTTGACCAAGAGAGCCACTTGGGGATGCATCTTTCTGAGTTTCTGTTTGACAGGCTTGGCATCTGCTTTTAATGGCAAGTGATGAAGGACTAATTCTGGATCAAGGCCAGGCATATCTACATAGGACCATGCAAAACTGATCTTCTTCTCAAGAAAGAAATTGACAAAATCTATCTTTTCCTGTTTTGATAGAGAAGCAGCAAAATGGATGATCTTAGGGTTGTCAGGTGTACCCAAATTTATCTCTTCGGTCATTTCCACAAGCAATGTTGATTTATCCCGACTGGATGGGGGTATGTCCACTCTTCCACCTTTGGGTGCCTCAGAGAGGTTTTCACCCACAGGTATGTCTTTTATTTTTACTTTTTCATGATCAGAGAGTGCCTTACAGTTTTCACTCAAAGATCTATTCTTTTGATTTTTTACTTTTTCTTTTCTTTTTTCATTTTGATGACTAGAAGATGGAGTTGACTCCCCAAAATATGCTGTGGAATCTAGATTAATAGTAAATCCTGCCTTATGATCACCTTGTGGTATGCCTTCTCGTAGTCCAAGGAATTCTGCAATTGCTTCGTCATTTTCAAAACAATCTAATGTGAGTGGTTCTTGTTGGTCATGTTGGATAAGCTGGGGATAGACGAGGGGCATGTCATCATCAGTTTTAAGGAGAGAGAGGACTAAGATGGTAAAGATGTAAACATCCATGGTATCACTATCTGAACTGCTCGTATCTGATTCAGAGCTTGGGTCCTAGAATGACTCTATCCAAGCATTAGGACATGTTTTAGGAGGGGGAGTTATTTCATGTTTGTCTTCCATGGGCAAATCATCAGGGTCAAGGAAAACATTGTCAAGGGCATAGGAGCTAGAAGAAAAAGAACTCCACTCCCATTCATTGGAATCAATTTTGGGTCAAGTATCCTCAGGTGTTATTTCATCATCAGAGTCACTCCCCTTTCCACATGTGGTCACTTTGGTAGATGAGGATCCAATTCATAATGGTACAAAACCTAACCCTAAAGTTGGAGGTCGCATCTTGGGTATAATAGGTTCTAGCCTTCCATTCTTGTCCAGGCCTAAGCCACTACAGCCATCATATCCTTTCTTCTACAACATAGTAAATCCTTTGCCATACCGTTCCACTGGCAACCTGACAAGTGGGGTCTCAATTGGATCCTTATAAAGCCAATCTATGACATCATCATCTAAAGTTTCTTTGTCAAGTTCACCCCATCTTGTAAATGTAGTGGGGGGCTGATATTGAATAACTACCTTAGGTTCCTTTTGCAACAAATGTGGTTTGCCATATGATTTTGGAGATATTGGTAAATTCCCGATGAGGAATGTTTGATCCATTGAATATTCTTCGCATCCTTAGTCCTGTATCTTCAATTTTCCTTTGACAGCATCTAACAATTCATTAGGATCCACATAACTATGTGAGTGGGCCTCTCTATTGACTGGGACTTGCTGTTGAGGGGAATCCTTTAGAGTAGCACAAAATTGAAATGGATTAAGATCTCCTGGAATTGTTATCTTAGATCCATTGTAAGGATATTTTAAACATTGATGATAGGTGGATGGAACTGCTTTCATTGCATGGATCCATGGATGACCAAGAATCATATTGTAAGGGAGATCAAGGTCTAAGACCTGCAAGAAAGTGTTTTCTGTCATTGGACCGACTCTGATAGGTAATGTAATTATCCCTTTAGATGGGCGCTCAGCATCATCATATGCTTTGATTGTTATTCTTTTGGAAGCATCAATGTCATTTTCTATATAACCAAGGCCAATGACCACTCTCAAGGTACAAATATTAAGACCCGCTCCGCCATCTATCAAGACTCATCGGATTTTGCAATTATGGACAAAGACTTCAAGATGTAAAGGATCATTATGAGGGAGCTTATTAGGTGAAATATCATTATCAGAAAATGCAACATTTTGGGAAACAGCTAGATGTCCAATTCAGGCTTGAAACTGGTCAACATCAATGTCTGTCGGGACAATGGACTCAATTAAAGCTTTATCTAGGACTGCGCGATGCATGGGGGACATTTTCAACAACTCAAGGATTGATATTTGTGCAGGTGTCTTTCCTAGATGATCTAGGAGATTATACTGACTCACAGGAGTTGATTTGGGAGGAACTGCAGGAGCTCCTTTCAGGACTATTTTGGATCAACGAGTGGTGACTGCACAAGAAGGATCTTGTCCCTTTATTCTTAGGGTGGAAACATACTCATTTGACACTCGAAAACAATTGATGACATTGTTATAACCAGTATTTGCATAATTTGCTATTTGGGTAGAGTTTGAAGAAGATGCTTTACCCTTGTCATGATCAAGCAAAGGAGTTTTGAAAATTGTATGATCAGTGTTAGAGGCCGCGTTGGGCGGATCTACCTCAATTACTCCTTGCTCTAACAAGTCTTGAATCATATGTTTCAATTGAAAACATGACGCGGTTTTATGTCCTTTTGACCGATGGTACTCACAATATGCATTATCATTCCACCAATGCGGCTTTACCACTGGTTCTGCCTTGATATCTGGTAACTTGATAAATTTTGCTTGTATTAATTGTTTCATTACTGACTCAATAGGCTCTCCCAATGGCGTAAACTATCGAGGAGGTCCATCCCTTGATCAGAAAGGTTTGCGTTGCTGACCTTGTTGTTGATTATATTGTTGAGTGTATTGTTGAGTGTATTGTTGAGTATGTTGTTGGTATTACGGTTGTTGAGTAACATTGCTCACTGGTGTTTGATTTTGTTCCATAGTTGACATATTAGGAACACTCAATTTCTTGATTGTGAACGGGGGTTGATTTGCATTCACCGTTCTTGCATCAACAACTCCATCATTAGTGACATTCTTGTTTTTGTACCAAAATCTATTTCTGTCTCCTGAATTGTTTGTGTTGTCACTGTCTTTATTGAGCTTAATGATTCCCTTGGCTACAAGAGCAGTTTCAATGTTCATCCTTTTCTTAATGAGTTTCTCAATAGTACTGGGACTTTTCAATTTGAGTTCATACATCATTTTTGGGACCAAATTTTGGATAAACAAATTCACTTGTTGTTCTTCAGGTATATCTAGGGAAGAACGACTATACAAGCTTCGCCATCATTGCAAGAAAGTCACTAATGGTTCACCTTGCTTTTGCTTGGTGTTGTATAAATTTGACATGGTCACATCACTGTCGATGTTGAATACGAAGTGAGATATAAACTTTTGAGCCAATTCTGACCAAGTCTTTATATTTCCTGGCAGATGCGAATACCAGTCCATGGCTTGTCCCATGAGACTTCGTGCAAATAAGCGCATTAAATATGTTTCCTCATAACCCACTTCAGTACATGCCATGAAAAATGCTTGAATGTGATCTTTTGGATTACCATTCCCTTTATATTTCTCAAAATTAGGTGCCTCAAAATGCTTAGGGAAGGGAGGCATGTATAAGCTCTTGTCAAATGGATTAGGACATAAATCTTGATCTGTGTACAACTTCTTTGTTCCTTTGGTTTCCAATGCGTCGACTTGTCATTGCAACTTCTCAAGTTGTTGCACAATTGTGTCAGATTGTGGAGGTCCATCATTAATCCTAGTGGGTACTCTTTGTCGATACATCGTGTTTCCGATCAGTTGTTGATGCTCTGAAATTGCCATCTTTGGTGTATCTGGCATATAATGTTCTTGGTACACCTCTTGTTGTTGTGGTTGTGCCATGCCTTGATATTGACCTTGTTGTTGTGCTTCTTGTGGTGGGGTTATCATTTGTAGCCTAGGTTGATATTGCAATTGAGGGTGTTGTTGATACTACACAGGCGTCAATTGCGGTTGTGAAGTGTGATAGCTTGTTTGTCTTGGAACATATTGAGGCACATGTTGTTGATGCTGATGAATCAGAATTTTCTGACTTTGTGCCAATTGTTGTTGTTGCGGTGTAAATCCCATCATTTGCAAAAAACTTTGTTTGAGTGGTTTTTGTTGTTTCTCCTTAAGATGGGGTATGGCACTTGTGTTGACTTGCTATGTTGTTTGTCCAATCCATTGTGGTGGTTGCAAGTTTGCATTAACTTGTAAGGGTCCAGAGGGCGCTACAACTTGTTGTCGAATGCGGTATTGTTGTTGTTGTGCATTGTTTGTTTGCACATTTGATTGTACCTTTCGTGTATTACTCAATTGTTGCAACATTTGCTATTGATGCAAATCATTATCTATAGCTCTTTGTGTCGCCATTATCGAAAGATCTGTCACAATAGTGTTTGGCAAATATATTGAGCTTAACGAGACATAAGAACTTTGTTGCATTGTGGAATTGTTTTGGACATTGGTGAGATCAGGCATTCCAGTCGTGAAGCTTTCTTGCATCTTAGATTTTGATCCAATTTTATGCATGTGAGGAACCACTTCTTGTTGAGGGACAACTGCCAATATTTGTGTGGTCTTCATTTGATGTTGTGTTACAGGTGTTGTGTTAAATAATGGATTATTTATTGTCTCAAATGGTGACTTTTGAGGAATAGTCACTGTCAATGCCTTTGAAGCATGTTTACTCATCAAGGTAGGTTGAGTTTCTTCTTGCACATTTTCTTCATTTGGATGTGGAGAGAAACTTAACAGTTCATCGCCTTGTTGTTTTTGCACATTGATTTGCTCACTTGAGGAGGTCACATAACTCATCATGTCAAGATATTTTTGTGGGAACATCTTAAAGACCTTGTTCAAGAATTTATCCATCTTTTTTGTTAACTTTGGATCTTTAAGGAACATATCAACATCATCAGAGGCATCAGAATCTAATGAAGAATCTGGTTAAATATTTGGATTTGTCTCCTGTTGAATGCCTTGATCTGAACCAAATCCTTGTGAAAGAGTTTGTTCCTCATGTAATGTTTGAATTTCATGTTGCAGGTTTGGTTGATTCCAATCGAAAGGTGCATTTCCTCTTGGTGTTGGTGGAACACTCCCATGTCTTGGTTTCATGGGTACAAATACTAGTTCATATGATGGAGGTGGTCCAAGTTGAACCATTCCATATGGTGGTAATGATGTGTTTGACAAACCTTCAATTTGTACTATTTGACTAGTTTGAAACTGTGAATTTGATATGTTGTCAATGGGTTGATACATTGGTTCGCCCATCTTCTTAGATTTTGACCTTGTTTCAACAGGCATGTCACTATGCAAATGCAATATTTTTGGAAATTTTCAAGGATAATGTATGATATGCAACTAAATGTAAACTAAATAGATGAAAATGCAATCTATGGCAAGAGTGCAACCTATGTTTTTGTTGTTTTTCAAGATTTTGACAAACTTTTCAGAATGCAAATCTAAAAAGAGACTCTAGGAAATTGAAATTATGTTTAGACCTCAAAGGACAAAAGGACCAAGTGACAAAAGGACAAAATGACAATGTCTCCCCTATACGCTTGGATACTAAGCTAGGTTTGACCAAATGACATTGATGACAAAAAAACAAAAGTTTGATAAGGTCTAGACTTCCTAACAATAACTTAGGGTTTATCAAAGATTTGCATTACTCAAGTATGACAAAACCTAGTTTTGACACTATATGCAAAGGGACAATTACTATGCAAATGACCCTAATATGATATGATAAAGACCTAAGCTTAATGAAGAGACCTAGGGTATGCAAATGTGACCTAATGTTGTGAGGACAAAGATGCAAATGCAAATGTATGACAATGTCAACCTAAGACAAAACCTAAGGTTGAATTATGAAATGGTATTACTCTAATGCAAGAGGACACATGCAAATGGATGACCCTTATTGATATCCAAAGGAGTATGACCTAGGTGAAACCTAACCTTGGTAGTTGACAATGAATTTGTAAAAATGCAAACCTAGGATGAACCTAAATCTAAGTGACATGAATGTTGAGACAAGATTTTGAAAAATGTTTGACAACCATGTTTGAAGGTGTTTTGAACTTTGTTGGATGAAATTCTCTTGTGTTTAACCTTGTTTTGAATCAATTTGTCTTGTTTTTGAAATGAGGCACAACTCAACTTTTGACAAGTAAAGGAGACAAGATATTTTAACTTAGATGCAAGACAATCATGCTCATTCACACATTTCTTATGGTAGGCAAGGACAGTAGGTACTTGAGAGGTAGACTCATTATGAGATTCAAGGAGAATACATAGATGATTGACCCCACAGGCTCCCCTCCACGACATTCACTTCTTAGGGTAGACAAGCATCAGTCCCCATGGAAATATCACCATGGCAAACTTAGTATCTCTTCCAAGTATCCGAACTTGTCCTTCTCAAGCAACTAGAAGGATTTTTGGCCTCTAAATACAAGGTGTTTAGTAAGGATTTTTGTTAAGCGTTACTCCTTGGTGTCACGCAAGCATGATTGAGACATTAAGCCCACCAAGATACCAAAGAAATGTAGTCACGCAAGCATGATTTAGACCTTGAGGCCCTACTTAGATGTTGATATGAGAAAGAGTCCAAGGGTCATCACTTCCCAAGTAACTACAATTCCCACGTAACCCTTCCTTCAAAGCTTTCGCCAATTAGGTATTTATTTATAGTGAGTTAGAATGCCAAGGTGTTCTAGCTGTACTCACTTTGGGTCATTCCCTTCTCATGATTGTCACTTGCTTGCAAAAGAAAGCAAATGGTTGGGAAGGCAGGCCCTCTAAAGGTAACAAACAATCTGAGCCATGAGGATGGTATCGAAGATCTAGATTTCTGATCACCCTAAAAAGGATGAGAGCATACTCTCCTACTCCAATGTCAAACTCAACAATCAAAGAAAACACACATTCATTCCATCCTACTTAGCAATCATACTAGGTGCCTAATTATGAATCACAAACACAAAAGTTTGGTTGAAATACAAGGCAACCTACAAAATCACTAAGTTAGAAGTTTGATTTGTTTGGTCTTTGACTAGCGAACCTGCATAAAATTTGTTAGTAGTTTCATTCTTGTCTTTGTCATGCATAATGCCAAGGTGCTGCACAGAGAATCAGTACCAAAGAAAAACCAAAATGCAGAAACAGAATGCAAAACAAAGCAATTTGCAAGTAAAAACAAAGCAATTTTACCTCTATTTCTGGCCTTACACAAGTGCAGAATGTCTTACATAGGCACATAATGCAGTAACACAAGCGCAAAATGAAGTAACACAGGTGCAAATCCCTTTGACACAGGCGTAGATTGCTCCTACATAGGCACAAAAGTTCTTAGAAAGCCCTGAATTACCTTGTTTCTTGGGTTTTTTACCTGCAAATCATCTCAAAAGAACTCAAAAGCATGGTTAGGGGGTTAGTTTCACGTCAGGTTCACCAATTAATGTAGCTAGGAAATGTGGAAATCATCAAAGCAATGTTAACATTAGCCTAGTTCAATCACGAAAACTCAATTGCAATGACCAATCCTAATTAGATTCAATGAAAACATGAAAACAAGAAATTTCACAATGAAATCTAAGCAAACCAAATGCAGATGTCTACTTCATGTGGCTCCATTGTCCTTCTTTCTCCTTCAAATTGATTTTGTTTGTGGATCTCACCTACTAGTGCATAAGCATGATGTGAAAGCAAATAGACAAGACGAGACGACAACATAGGGTACTAGAAGCGTGATTGATTCGACCTTTTGATTGAAGAAATTCATCCAATTTATTGACAAATTGGAAAAAGACAAGATTAGCATGAATTTGATTCGAATGGAAATTTCAAATCAAGAATGACAAATATGACAAATTATGACAAATTGACACTTTCTATGCGAAATTGATTGATTGACAATTATGACAAATTGCTATGTCAAAATTGATTGATTGACAATTATGACAAATTATGACAAATTTGCTATGTCATTCCCATGAAATTAGGAGAAAATAGAAAATTAGATAAATTAGAAATTAGGAAATTAGAAAATTGATGAAAATTAGAAAATTAGGAATTAGGAGAAATTAGTAAATTGGAAAATTAGGTAAATCAATTAATAATTTTTCATTCATTAATTAATTCACAAAAAGAGGATGAATTAGTTAGCCAATTAAATAAATATTGAATTGTGACAAGAAGACTTAGGATAAATAAATAAATTATTTACCCTAGAGGGAGAAATGACAAACAAGGTTTAATGAATAAATCATAAAACCTTAGAAGATGAATTAGAAATGCAAGGATGACAATTAGGTCTTGACAAAAGATAATTGATATCGATTCGATTTGATCATGATTCTGACTTGATAAAAGACCAATGTTGATAAATGATTTGATTGATAAATGCGCCAATTGACGAGGAACAATGACTAATTGATCCAAATTGACATGATTGAGAAGGACGATGATTGATGTCAAATCGATCGCAAAATGACAAAAATGACAACGATCGATGACAAAATAGATTGCAAAACGACAAGATTGAAAATGACCACGATCGATCACAAATCGATCGCAAGATGACAAGATTGAAAATGACAACGATCGATGACAAATCAATCGCAAGATGATAAGATTGATAAGAGGACAAAACCCTAATTCCATCATCGATTAGGATTGACGATGTCCAAAATGAAATCGAATTGACGATGTCAAAATATGCCAAATGAGCATGCACATTGATGCGATAGGATAAGATCGACCAAAATCATGACTGAAGATTGTTATTGACAAGACCAAATTCGAAAGCGATATAAATGAAGAATGCAGAAAAAGGACTCGATGTTCGCAATTGATAAAGACCAAGTGCATGACATAGAAGAAATGTTAATGCGACACAAGAACCCTAAAATAAGGCAATGCACAAATGTTAAAGTATGACTCCACAAGCGTTGACCATTTTTAGACGTCTACAATAATTAACTCCTAAATGATAATGAAATAATGCTAAATCAATTGAATAATGAAAGAAACTAATTTAAACTCCCTCAATTGATGTAACAAGGCTTCCATTACTCTTCTCCAATTTGTGTGGTAGGTGGCTCTCAAGTGTTGCACTAGGATTTCCTGCATAAGATTGACACAAATATTTTGAAGACTATTATTCTAGATTGATTTGAGAATTTGATATTGTTTATATAGATTTTAAAGAGAGATGGGGAGGGATTTTGAACTCAAGTCCTGATTGGGAGTGAACTGATTTAGATTGATTAGTTAATAGAGCCAATTGATTTGTTAACTCAAATTGATTGAGTAGTCAACTAAATAGATTGGATAGTGAACTAAATAGATTAGCCAGTTGACTGAGTTGATTGAGGAGATGACTGATTTGATTGATTAGTTAGAAAATGTGATTTAGAGTGAAAATGGGAGATTGAAGAGTTAACTGATTTGATCAATGAATTATGATTTTCAACATGTGATGTAGGACTTTGAATTTGAAATTCAATTTCATTCTTATTTGGATTTGAATTTGGGTTTTCAAATGCTGAAATGCACATGAGATTAATTGAAATTTATTGAAATGTAGATTTGGTGAAATGTTAATTTGGTGATTTGGAATTAGATGAAATAAATTGAAATCCACATTTGGGGAATTGTGAATTTGAGAGAAATTAAATTAGATGTGATTATTTGAAATCCACATTTGGGGAATTGGATGAATAAGTTAATTAATAATTTAAATAATTTAAATGAAATTATTTAAACATTAGAAATGAGATTAATTAAATAATAAATAATATTTGATTAATATTTGAGATAGGGTAACTGATTAATTAATTAAATAATAGAAATTCGATAATTAGAAATGTTGAATGTGATGATTGAGTCAGTTTAGAAGAATAATTAACTTAACTTAATAATTAAAGAACTACTTAATTAATTAGGATGAATAATTAGTATATGATTAATGAGACATTTTTAGGTGTCTACAGGTTGGATCGATTCTATTTCAATAAAGATAGTTTCACTATTATGCAAGACGAGAATAGGAATAATGTTAAGGTGATACCCTACACCTTGTCGGATCACCATCGTTTTTCTGCCACATTTTGTCTTAACTCTTGCCCCCACCCCTCCTAGAATGTGAGGGATGCATTCTCTCTGAATACCAATTTATTGAAGGATGAAGATGTTGTGTTTGCATTTTATATTATTAGATAATATAATTGTTGGTATCTCAATCTAACTAGTTCCATAGACAAATGGAATCAGAATGTAGATATCTGGAATATTCTCTTTCAGACTATAGGGAAAAAGAAGGCACTAGATAATAGAAGATTAGAAACTGAATTGCATGAATCTCTTGTTGCTATAGAAGAAGTCCTTCAAGTGTAGCTTGACAATTATGATGCCATTGATAAAATCCAAGTAGCTAAGGAAGAATTGAGAAAGTTACAAAACCAAAAAATTCTTGTAGCAAAAGTGAAGGCTAAGATCAATTGGGTGAATCATTTTGACAAGGGTTCCAAATTCTTTTTTCAGATTCTTAGAAGTAAGGAAGCCATGGAAAGAATTGATAACATTTGTGATGGGGGAGTTAACATTTTAGATCAGGATGGTATTCTAAGAGATTTTGCTCAATTTTACTTAAATTTGTTCTCTTCGAAAGACTTTGGCCCTAATTTAGAGGCTGATAGACACAGTATTAGCACCATCATACCAAAGAAATTTTCTAAAGAAGATGCTATGTCTCTTGAAAAACCCTTGATTGTAGATGAAATTTAGTTGGCCATATAGTCCCTCAAGAATGATAAGGCCCCTGGTCCTGATGGCCTGCCTATCAAGTTTACTAAAAGAAATATTAACTGGATTAGTGAGGATATTTTGTAGTTATACTTGGAGGCCATTGACAAGGGCTTGCTGGGTAGCAAAATCAATTATGGAGTAATTAAGCTCATCCCAAAGGATGGTAACAAGGCTCTTATAAAAAATTAGAGGCCCATCACACTTTTGAATGTTTCATACAAAGTTCTGGCTAAAATTCTTGCCAAAAGGCTTGATAATATTTTACCCAAGGTGATTAGCAGCATGGAAATGAGCTTCGTCAAAGGGAGGTATATCCTAGAAAATATGCTTACCTTCTAGGAGTCTATGCATTGGGCTCATAAATCAAAGAAAAGTGGATCAATGATGCTTTTGGATTTTGAAAAGTCTTATGATAGGATTGAATGGAGTTTTGTGTTTATGATGTTGGATAGTATGGGATTCTTCAAGCTAGTCTATCAGATGATTAGGACTTTCATGAAGGATGACAAAGCCTATGTGGAAGTCAATAGTAGTAGATCACATTATTTCTCTCTCACTAGATCCATCAGACAACGTTATCCTTTATCTCCATCTCTCTTTATTCTTGGCGTTGACGCATTATTCTTTTTTCATAGAGATAACTCCCTTTCTGCTACAGTTAAGGGGATACATTTGCCCAATGGAGATGGAATCCTAAACATTCAATTTGCAGATGATACTGTTATTCTTTTGGAATTGGAAGAAAATAACCTCGGGGCTTTAATGACTAAGATTGACATTTTTTATAGAGCCTCTAGGAGCAAGCTCTCTCTTCCAAAGTCTATAATGTTGGGATGAGAGCAAAATCCACCAAATTGGCTCTCTAAATTTCCAATCACGTGGGGTAGTCTTGAGCATCAAGTTAGATATTTGGGTATCCCCTTTGTGGTTAATCCTAACTTGAAAGAGATGTGGGAGTGGGTTAAACTTAAGATTGATAAAAAACTTAGGAACTGGAATAACCATTACCTCTCCATGGTGGGGAAGTTGTAGATCTGCCAAAAAATACTTTATTCCTACAATATCTATTATTCTTCAACTTGGCTATTCCACAATTATTAGTTCTCTTTTATTCAGAAGTTATTCAGAGAGTTCTTATGGTTAGATGGGAAAGGAGGAAGGAAGCAACAAACAATTAAGTGGAGTTGGTGTACCTGGAGAAAATAGAAGGGATGAAGAGGTGTAAAGGACTTGAGGTTATAGGGTATTGCCTTAGCAACCGAGTGGATCTTCAAAACCTTGCATAGGGATGGACCATGGAAGATCATAGTGAGAAATAACATTTCTTAGTCTCTACCCAAGTGAGCCCCAGCCTAGAAAGGCTTGCCTTTCAGTGACCTGGTTGCAGGACAATTTTTTTGTTGGCATTTTGGCATTAAGTTGTCATTGATGTCAACCGGCATGATGGGTATTCACATAAATGTGTGAAGACAGAATGAAGGCTTACCAGTAAGGCATAAATTGGTCTGAAGGATAATTGCCTGTTTATGGTGAAGAGGTGGAATATTAAATGTTATCACAAACTACTGGAGGAGAAGATGTGTTATCGGTATAGTGTGAACTACCAGTTAGCACAAGAAGAAGACCTTACCGATAAAGGCATGTACTAGTATGAGTTTGTTGAATGTTCAAGTTTGGACTGAGTGTGTGTCGGTGAGAAGAGTGATTGACCATGGTGATGCCATGTGGAGCCAAGGTGGAAAATAGGGAGAGGTTGGTAAAACCATCATCGACACGGTTAGTGAAATTGTCCGTCAATATAAATGAAACAACCACAAATCATGGGATTGTTTCTGACCATTGCGGCTTGAGGAAGAAACAATGATAGAGGAATATTAGGGAGTAGTTGGCACCTAGATCAATGCAAAGGAAATCCAATTTAGGAAGACCTTGAAAAGGAAACAGCTGAAGGGCTTTATGCGTCGATGAATTTCAAGGCAAGAGATATTATTTGAGATTGCTATTTTTTAGGAAATATGCATTGGATAATGGGAATCATGTATAGGTGCATCCTTGAAGGACAAGTGATTGATCCAAGATAGGTTGGATTGGATCTCATGAAGGTTGCATCAAGAAGAGGAAACCCTAACCGCTCTAAAGTTTGAATTGCTTTCTGGAAGGAAATCAGGGGATAAAAGAGTAGAGCTCAAAACAAAGTGGTGTTGATGCTGTTGAGAAGAGGAAGAGAAAAGAGAGAGAGTTAGAAAAAGAGAAGAATTTTCTATCTTTAGAAATAGTTGCAGTGTATGTGAGCAAGCATACAGTGAGAGGATTCTACCGACATAACTATAGTTTTGCATTTGAGCCTAACAAACAAGGTGTGATAGAGCAGGTAGCATCCAAGTGTGACATAGAGTGTTAAGAGATTGTGTGAGAGAGCTAGAGAAATATAAGAGAGGCTGAGGATCAGAGAAATTCATCTCACAACCGGTAGTGTGAGATTTAGTGGAGGAGAAAAGACTATCAGCCGATAGTGAGTTATTTGATCGAAGAGTTGTAGAATTCATTTGCAACAAGAAGCCTTAATTGTATTCAATTAGTATTTCAATATACATCACCAAGTTGAAGCTTGGTGCAGGGGTTGGTGCTGCTTGGGTTGGTTCCCTAAAAGTGTAGGGGTTGGTACTCCCTGGGTTGGTGCCCTAAATCTTTGTAACCTGGTGTTTTACTTGTGAGGCTGGATTGGAGTTGTAGTTTCCTGTAGCATTTCTCACCGAGATTTTTCCCATATTGGGTTTTCCTCGTATACTTGGTGTTATGAGTTGCATTTGTGTGTTTGATCTCTTTAGTTTTCCTTTTTGCTTTACCGGTTTGGTTTCTTAGAGATTGAGTGGTTAACTAGTATTCTGAAGTTGATTTTAAAGTCAAAAAGATTTAGGAACCACTGATTCACCCCCCTCTCAGTGGTACTCTATGTTCAACATTTTTTATTACTCCAACAGGTTCAACTATTATTGGAAATTTTTGTGCCAACCATTGCAGAGATTAGTTATGAGTGTGACTAACACGTCATCTTAGTTAGCGTGACTAACACGTCATGTTAGTCATCATAGTAGTAGGCTAAGGGTTTGCCCGTATAGGTTGGTGGGGTCAGTTTCAAGTTTTCCTATGTGACTAACACATCATGTTAGTCGACACTAATAATAATGATGAACAACAGATACCCCAACCGGTACTGAGAGGAGGCGGGGGTGAATCAGTACAGGCAAAAACTTCCTCAACAACTTATTTGGTTAAAGAAATACCAGCTGGTTGTCACTATCACTAAACTTAACCACGACAGTACCGGTTAAACATAGTAAGACATCAGACACCATAAAATGATAAGTCTGAACACTTCAAATACGATCAATATTTGATATCAACTTCACCCATAAACATATGCATGTGGTATACTAGTAATACCATAAACTATTAATTCTGCATGTATAATTATTCAACCAAATAATACATAATCATCACTTGAAAAATGCATAACACATAACACATAGATTTTTCACATGGAAACCTAAATGGGAAAAACCACAGTGGGGATGAATACCCACAAGATTGTTTTTGAACTCTTTTGAAAATCACCCTGTTAAGAGCCTAGTCTGATTAAAGACTATACAATAAGGTTCTGTTAGGAACCGATCCTGTTAGAGATCGCTTGGCTAAGGGATGGCTATATACCCTGTTAAAGGTTGAAACCCTGTTAGAGGTTACCTCGCTAGAGGATTTGAAGAACTCAATGATCTTGAGTCACCTTGTTAAAGGTTTTACAATAAGCTTGTTAAAGCTACCTGATAAAGGGATTTTCCAATTGTTGAAATGATTAAAAGACAACACATAAAACTTCCGATCTGATGACAACACTACATGCCAAGGCAAATCCTTTTCATTTCCTCTACTCTGCAATCACACTCTGCACTTTTCCTCTTACCAGTATGGAAAGTATCTCATCACTTGGATACACACATAACAATTGCCAACAACTTTACAATAAAAAACATCATCGATCTTATAGACAACAGTTAGGTCAATAACATAAACCCTAAACCCTAAGCATCTTAGGTTTACAACATAGGCGGTCCAATCCTAACCATCCAAACACTTTGCATAGAGTATTACAATTTCAAATAGATCACAAGACAATCTACATCGTTCATTCTTCAACGCACATGGGAATCACTAACTCATCACGCTTTCTTCTCATACCACTAAGAAGAATGATCATTCCCGAGGTAGACTTCAAACATAGTCGATCTTCTCATGCAAGATCCTCAAGGAAATATTTCACACGCACAAAGCTGACATGGCACCTTGATCTCATTCACATCTCTTAGATAACTCATCATAGAGTATCACCGATTGCATCGTACAAGATGGATCGCCAAACCGATAACCATAGAGTCAAGATCACTAACCGATAGTCACACTTAGTGAAGCCTTGACACCGATTCACTGCATCTCCTCATACCTCTTCATACCGGTTGACTTGAGCCTATTGACATCAATGACAACATATATTATCATCATATCAACATGCTGGCTCATCATATGCCACTAATATCCAACAATCTCCCCCTTTGACATTGATGGCAATACTTAGTGTAGCATTGCAACTGAAAACATCATAGATAGGTGTATCTTCAACATTAGCTATCTTCTCCCCATACATTAGATTTTTTCCCCCCTTTGAAAATAATGCTAAAGTGGAGGCACAAGCTTTTAAAATCTACTATGCTGCTCCCCCTAAGGAGTAGCATCCTTTAACACATCAATCCTGAAGGATTTGAAACTGTAGTACTTGACTGATGTGGAGCACACAACTTTAGTTGACTTCATGAAGGGGAAGAAGCCCTAATTCACCTCTCAAATAGGTAAATGTAGTCTTCGGTAAGGGCTTAATGAATATATCTACTAGTTTCTCCTTACTGGAAACATGTTGTAGTACAACCTCCTTATTCTAAACTTTCTCTCTCAAGAAGTGATACAGGTACTTTAAAACCTTCCAATACATCCTTCCTCCAAATTGCTTGAGTGCAGTTTATAAATGCTGCCACATATTCTGCTTCAGCTGTAGATTGGGAAATAAAGCTCTGCTTCTTACTTGTCCATGATACTAATGTTCCTTCGAGAAAGAACGCTCCATCGGTTGTGCTTTTTTGGTCATCCACATTACCTCCCCAATCGACATTGGTATATACCTTGAGATTACAGTCACCATTATATGGATACCACAATCCATAATCAACTATTCCTTTCAGATATCTAAGAATCCTTTTGACAACAACCAAGTGGGATTCTCTTAGAAATTTATGAAAAAGAGCTACTATGCCTACTACATGAGCAATATTTGGTCTGTTGTGTACGACATAGTGCAACTTATCGATCATTGACCGCTACTCCTTCTCATTTACCAATGCTGAACCATCTTCCTTAGTCAGTTTACAGCTAGTCACCATCGGTGTACCAACCAGTTTGCTTTCCTCCATGCCAAAAGTCTTCAATACCTCTTTGACATACTTGGACTAGGTAATAAAGATACCCTCTTTCATTTGTTGAATCTATAAACCAATGAAGAACTTTATTTCTCCTATCAAAGACATCACAAACTCTTTCTTCATTTCATCTGCAAATGCATGACTCATTTTATCATCTCCTCCAAAGATTATGTCATCCACAAACACTTCACTGATCAAAATCTGATCACCTTCTGATTTCAAGTAGATGTTGCTATCTTCACTTGTTCTCTGAAATCCAATCTTAACAAGATGAGAGTGTAGTCTTTCATACCATGCCCTAGGTGCCTGTTTCAATCTATACAAGGCTTTGTGTAATCTGCACACCATGTCACTATCTTCTGATAAGGCAAACCCTTTTGGTTGGTCTATATACACTTCCTCTTCCAGGATTCCATTAAGAAAAGCAGACTTCACATCCATCTGATAAACATTAAATTGCTTAAATGCTGTGAATGCAAGTAGCATTCAAACACCTTCTAGTCTAGCCATGGGAGCAAAGGTTTCTCCATAGTCTTCTCCCTCCTCCTGAGCACATCCCTTGTATACAAGCCTAGCCTTGTTCCTTACAATTGTCCCTTCTTCATTCAACTTATTCCTGAAGACCCATTTGGTACCTATGACATTTTTATGTTCTGGTTTGGGCACGAAAGACCATGTTGCATTCTTTTCTATCTAGTCTAGCTCCTCTTCCATTGCTTTAATCTAGTCTTCATCTGTAAGAGATTCTCTAGAAGTCTTGGGTTCAAATTCAGAAATCATGCAAGATTTCTCCTTCACTTTTCTTCTTGTGAGTATCCTTGCATCTTTATCTCCTATGATTTTCTTTAGATCATGATGCAGCCTCACATATCTAGGAATGACTCTAGCTTGATCTGCTAGCTTTTCTTCTTCTCCTTCACTTACCTCTTCTTCTTCTCTTACTACAACTTCTACCGGTATAGGAACACTGAGATCTTTTACAAGTTTCTTTCTTAACCGGTTCCTAGAAGGGTATATCAGGTTCATCTTCCACTTCTTTGCTGCATGTTTCCTCAAGTTCCTCAGGGGATTCATGAACCCTGACATTGATACTTTCAATAATTTTTTGAGTTCTATTGTTGTAGCACTTGAGAGCTTTTCTCTTAGTGGAATATCCCATAAATATTCCTTTATCACATTTTGCATCAAATTTGCTCAAATGCTCACCTCTCTTGATATAGCACTTACTACCAAACACTTTAAAGTAACTCACTATGGGAGTTTTTCCGGTCCAATCACTAGTACATTTGGGTCAAGATTTCGACAGCCAATCATCAAATTTTTGACCACATTTCGTCGCACTACCGACAAAAACGGCCGTCGAAAACTTTGTGTCGGAAGTTCCGACTATCCTCGTGGTCATCACAATTTCGACATTACCCCAACCTTTCTGATGGCCACCATGCATGCTCATTCCGCGAACGAATACTGTTGCCATCTCGGGTTGTCATCGAAATTCCAACACCAAAGTATAAAATTTTGACAGAGGAGTGTCGTCGGATGCACAACATCCTTGTCAGGCGTTTCATTAGTGGTCGTCGGAATTCCGACGACGAGAGATGATGTGGGTCGAACGGAATGAGTTCTACTTTTAAAAATTACATGAAACACTTTTAATTTATTTGATTCAGTGTTATTTGCAAAAAATGATTATCAATGATGTTTCCTTTCTCCAAGAATTGTCTAGGACCTTTCTGTCAGATAATATGTAACATCGAATGACTAAATTTTTTCTTTACAATTGCTTATTTAATTTAAGTATTATCTCAGCATGAATTAAAATTTATATCTGTATGGAAGAAGAACATACAAGTTGAAGAGTTTCTTGCATGCAAATTTCCTAAAACAAAGCAAGCATGCATTATCTTGAATGACATGGAAACAAGCTCATCAGCTGCCTAGAAGAGAGCAATTGGAGAATGGCAGAGGAAAGTGTTTAAGGGTGATAAATAGATAGATAGTATGCAATACAAACAAACAATGTCTAGAGTGTCTGATGTGACATCTCTAATTTATGTGTAGAGGGTCTAACTGGTTTTGGAGTTCCTGCGAAACCTATTGGGTCATGCTTGGAGGAAATCAATGTGTTCATGCAAGGAGCACCTTTTTTCTATTATGAGAATGATACTTTTGCACCTAGGGATATTTGGAAGTCAATATCCAAAAATTTCTATAGTGTGGAACAAGAGTTGACAGACTCGAAGTATAATTGTTAGCTTTCAGAAGACCAAGAGGTTATGTACAGAATCTCCCAATAGAAGAGTGACCACAAGAATTACCTCTCCCCCCAATGACTATTCAGGAAGCACTTCCTCAAACAAAGGACTATTGGCCTCCATGGGATCAAAGAAAAAAATTAAAGCATAGACTCTAGACGATGTGGTGGTGTCCTCCGTGAAGAACTCTACACTATAATTGAAAATTCACGAGGGAAATTGAAAGATAGTGAAGAGAAATACAATCTTGAAAAGTGGGAAGAATGGATCTTGGTTTGGGTGGGGCCAAGTCAGGTGGCTCCTCTAGAGGTTGATGAGATAGAAATCATATTAGGATTTGAAAAAGATCACACTCGTGGAACTTCGTGTGCGAGTGATCAATTGCGGTGTTTGGGTAATGCATTCCAAATAGATATAGTTGCATTCCAAATGGGTAATGTCTTGGTGGCATGCAACTGTATCTATTTGGAATGCAACTGTATCTATTTGGAATGCATTACCCAAACACCGCAATCGATCACTCACACATGAAGTTCCACGAGTGTGATCTTTTTCAAATCCTAATATGATTTCTATCTCGTCAACCTCTAGAGGAGCCACCTGACTTGGCCCCACCCAAACCAAGATCCATTCTTCCCACTTTTCAAGATTGTATTTCTCTTCACTATCTTGCAGTTTCCCTCGTGAATTTTCAATTATAGTGTAGAGTTCTTCATAGAGGACACCACCACATCATCTAGAGTCTATGCTTTAGTTTTTTTCTTTGATCCCATGGAGGCCAATAGTCCTCTGTTTGAGGAAGTGCTTCCTGAATAGTCATGGGGGGGAGAGGTAATTCTTGAAATCGCTCTTCTATTGGGAGATTGTGTACATAACCTCTTGGTCTTTTGAAAGTTGACAATTATACTTCGAGTCCACCAACTCTTGTTCCACACTATAGAAATTTTTGGATATTGACTTCCAAATATCCCTAGGTGCAAAAGTATCATTCTCATAATAGAAAAAAGGTGCTCCTTGCATGAACACATTGATTTCCTCCAAGTGTGGCCTAATAGGTTTCGCAGGAACTCCAAAACCAGTTAGAACCTCCGGACATAAATTAGAGATGTCACATTAGACACTCCAGACATTGTTTTTTTTGTATTGCATACTATCTATCTATTTATCACCCTTAAACACTTTCCTCTGCCATTCTCCAATTGCTCTCTTCTAGGCAGCTGATGAGCTTGTTTCCATGTCATTCAAGATAATGCCTGCTTGCTTTCTTTTAGGAAATTTGCTTGCACATGACTCTTGAACTTGTATGTTCTACTTCTATACAGATATAAATTTTAATTCACGCTCAGATAATAATTAAATAAAATAAGCATTTGTAATGAAAAGATTTAATCATTCGATGTTACATATTATCTGACAAAAAGGTCCTAGACAATTCTTGGAGAAAGGAAACATCATTGATAATCATTTTTTACAAAAAACACTGAATCAAATAAATTAAAAATGTTTCATGTAATTTTTAAAAGTAGAACTCGTTCAATGCTTTCATGCACTGACGGCAAAGCCGTTTGACCCACACCATTATGCATAATAGAACAAATCAATATAATAGGCTATTATAAATAATATATACAAAAATATGAAAGAACATTAAATTACCATTACAAACCCATAAACCATTAAATAGTGAAAATAGATATAAATTTGTAAATGTCTCCCTATAAACACCACAACCATAACCAAAACAAAAAAATTCTTACCTGCAAAAACTTAGCTAGTGAGTTGCAAGTCTACAACATCTCTCAGATGATCAAACCGTTTCTTAATTTTGTTCTTCTGGTTAGTCAATGGATTTAGTTGCATGTTCAAGTTTACTATTTGAAGCCTTTTGTTTCCCTATATTTGAGACATAATAAAATTCTTGTGTGTAGGAAATTGATTCAGGAGTTATGTGTGAAGAATTTGGCAAAGTAAATGATGACAATCAAAATCAAATTTTATCTGTCTTGATTAAAGACTTTTATCCTGATGGCATTAAATTAAAGTTCTGTCTCTATTTTTTGGTAATCTCTAGAGTAGAGGTTGCTTTGCATCGACCTGGGATACATTTAACTTGTGTGCTATCTGTGGAAATATGTATCCTAGGATGATGCAATGCAACCTCTGCTCCCCCAATACCAGATAGAAGAGAAAGTACTTGAATTTAAAGCCATCACAATAAAATGCTTTCAAGACATATATTAGGTATAAAAGGAAGCCTACCCTATCATTTGAAGGGGTTTACCTACAATTCAAGTGATCTCTTAATTATAAAATCAATTCAATTCCAAGTGAACGTGCAATCAAGCATTCATCAAGAATTGAAGGAGAAATCAAGTTAATAAAGATATCATCTTTTAAATTAAGAAATGGGCAGGAGATTAAGAATACAAACCTTCCATATTGCACACTTCAAGGTATATTAAAATCAGTTTAAAGTGTATTCATTTAGGGACCTTTCATAGAATATTCTCAACTTACATATCATAAAAGGATCTGGTCCACCAATACCAGATAGAAGAGAAAGTACTTTAATTTAAAGTCATCGGGATAAAATGCTTTCAAGACATATAAAATCAAGTGATCTCTTAGTTATAAAATCAATTCAATTCCAAGTGAACATGTAATCAAGCATTGAAGGAGAATTCATGTTGGTGCAGGTGAATTTGGAAGACAAAAGGACTCAATGAAGCCATTAAAGACTTTTGAAGGTCTTAGGAGTGAAGAGCCAATCAATTATGCACACAATGAAGCCATTAAAGACAATCACCATTAGCATAGATTGCAGGATATGCACAAGATGTGTTTGAAATGGATTTAGAAACTTCCAACCAAATGTGATTAGTGAGTATAGATGTTGTAGTGCAACTGCCCAGGTACACATGCATGCAAAATATGTAAGCTTAGATAAGGCACATGAACTATTTGACATAATGCCTCAAAGATCACCCAATATCCAATGACAGTTGGGAGAAAGAAAACATCAATTTTTTGATAATCTTAAATATATCTTTATTCATCACTATAAATCTATTATGAATATAGTCTCAATATTGTAGAAATTTATCCTATTATGAATGCAATATTTAGGGATGTAATCTTTATATTTTTATTTTAATTAGGAAAAGGTCCTAATACAATCCCCAACTAATTAATCTACAGAAAGATACCACTAAAGAAAGAACTCAATCCTCACCAGTATGGTCTTGAAGGCTTTTAAGGCACTTGGATTCCTATTTTGGCCCGCTTTTCCTTGATCCTATGTTAAGATAGTAAACTAGTTTGAGAGAATCTATTGGGTGGGAAATTGTGTATGGTTGCAATTATTTTCATGCATGGAAAGTGATTTAAAGTTTGGACCAATAGAGGATAAGTATTTCTTGAACCTTCAAGGACATGTGTAGAGAACGGCATGGATGTTTCTCCATTATTGAACTCTTTGAATATGTAAGTAAATTATTTTTGGTTGATGACACAGTAAGTGTGGTATTTGTCTTTTTGATATGTTGTGGATAATATTAATCAAATATGGAATTTTTTTGATGCTATATACACTATGTTTTGGATTGAATTTAGGTAAGCGAAGAGGTAATGGAAGAATAAAAGAGGCACACAAAGGAAGAAGAGTGAAATAGGATGGAGGTTACCTCATCAACATGAATGAATGCCTCATCTACAGAAGTAAAAGGTACCTCTAATAGTTTCAAAATTTGTCAAAATAGTTATGATATACCAAATAATCAAGTGGAATATCCTTTAGGTAACTAATATTATCTTCAAACTATTTATTTTGATTTTCATCATATCCTTTCCATGTGCATTTCCCTTGGTTTTAGTCCTATTTTTTCTTTATTTTATATATATTCAAAACAAAATTTATAGATGCCTCTACTTGTCTCACCACTCATTAATTTTTTGGGATTTTCATTCCATTCACCAAGGTTGGCATCTATTCTAAGACTTTGTGTCATGGCCAAGCTAAATTATTATTCTCTCCATCTTGTTAATGACCATTTCATTAATGAATCCTTCCTCATAATTTTGGATAAGTGAGACAATGTTAGCTCAAGGAATCTTTTCAATCCTCTTTCAATATTCTTTCCCAAGTAATAATCTTGCATATTGGAAAATAAATTACGCTTCTATTTTTCCAAGCTACTCTTCCTTATAATGTTTAGATTTATTCTAAAGCTCATTGTGACTCATGTTTACTACTCTTCTTATTAGTCTCATTCCAATATCTCCTACAAAAATATGGAATGATTACATTTATATTTTATTTGTGTCTCCTAAATATCCACAAAATTTGGAACAATAATACAATTTTTCAATAATACTATGAGCATCACTTTGATGAAATGAGTCCTAAGTGATCCATTCTTATGATGGGTTCATAAGAACTACTCATGAGAATGGGTCAGCTTGACTCTAAAACTATGCAAGTGAATCTTGATATAAATATCATAGTATGAAAGTCTTGTGAAAACACTCATTCTTCTAGCATTGAAAGTTGTGAGAGAGTTATTAATGGGATTCTCGTGTGTATAGATTCAATGTATAAGTTCAAGACAGATTTTGAGGTGATATTTCTTTCCTTTTGGTACATCTATCTTTAAATTGGATGTTCTTTTGCCTTCATGGTAGGGAGTAAGTAACTTTTATGTGGGTTCCTTTTTTCATTCTTGGATTATTAAGGAAAACATAGTTTGTGAAGAGGAGGTTTTGCTTGTTATCTTCAAAGTTATTTAGTAAATATTTGGGAAACCAAAATAGGGTATGTTGATTTGCAAAGGAAGAACTAAATCTCCCAAGCTTGTTCCAACAACCATAAAATTTTATGATTGGGATGCAAGGGAGATTAGTGGATTTGATGGGTTGGCTTTGGCAAGATTCACCTAAGACAATTGATGATTTATTAGGCATTGTTGTCATCGATGCATTGTTAAGGTTATTATGGTTGATTATCAAAGCTAGTGGGATTCAAATATAGATGCCTGTTTAAGATAATTCTTATCATTGGTTGGTTAATAACAATATGGTTTCAAGATTGATGCACAAACATATTAGAAGGGCACTTTTATGATGTATGTGAAATAATCACATTATTAAGCAAAATAATAGGTAATCTATAGGCAAGAATACTCCATATATAGATATTCTATATGAGGGACATGACTAATTCCACAAACTATAAGATTGACTAGGCTTTTCTCATTAGTGGAATCATATAATAGATAGTGTGTATTGTTGGCTAGATGCATGAATTTGTAGTTTCCATACAACTAAGAAATGATAATGTTTCTAAGTACAAACCAAGTGGGAACTATAGACCCACTAATCTAATTTGTAACCACTCGCCACGACTATATTATGATAAATCTCTTATTGATAATAGAGAGTATCTAATGCATTTATTAAGACCTTGATTATGGTCATGGTAGACCACACAAAGAATGACTTCCATAGGAGGCTAAGAAGGTGATCCATGAACAAGAG
Source organism: Cryptomeria japonica (assembly GCF_030272615.1). Classification (NCBI taxonomy): domain Eukaryota; kingdom Viridiplantae; phylum Streptophyta; class Pinopsida; order Cupressales; family Cupressaceae; genus Cryptomeria; species Cryptomeria japonica. The sequence goes on along the minus strand of NC_081411.1, from coordinate 327,250,728 downwards.
TTTGTTTCATTCAATCCTTAACATTAACTATCGTTAAGGTGGAGAAATTTTTGAGGTGAGAAATTTAGTGAAATATTACTTAATATTCTAACTGGAGATATTACATACTAATCATAAAGTGTGAGTTCATATGACTCACTGATATATAATGATAAAGTATTACATAATTAAAATTGTAAAAAACTCTACCTACTTGATGTTAAATTTATTATTATTCTAATGTGCAAACAATAAACAAGATTATCCAAGAATTAAATCTGTTATGGTTTCATCATTAATAGATGGATGGATTGAATGAGTGATCGGTGAAGTAGTTGAATTTGTGCCTATAATTCTCTGTCTAGATTCTCTGTATTACACGGGGAGAAATGGGGGTGATGGGGGAGGAGATTACAATCTTGTATCAAGATGTAGATTTATTTTCCAACCATATTAATGTAACGAAAATGAACCAAAAATTATCTTGATTAATCTGTTCTAATACCCTAACTAGCAAGGAATTTTGTTGATACAACTGTAGCACAAGTTCACGAAAATTTATCACCGCAAAAATACCAATCCTCGAGCGCTCGCATCCAAAAAATTTTCTCATTGTTGTTGACGGAGGCCCAGGTGTCGCTGTTTACATAGCCCATTTTGGGCTCCCTTGTAGTCATCCTCGCTAGTTATGTGCTAGCCCTTGGCACTTTGTGCTCATGGCACTTCATTCCCCTGTTCCCCGTTGCAGCCATGTTTGTCACCAATGATTGCTACAGAGGCGGGACAAATGAGATAGGCGGGATTTTGTAAAGAGGTGGGATTTTGGTCTTTTCTTTTTTTTTAAGTAATGCATGCATTCATCAAAATTCCGAGGAACACGGGCACTTTTTCAAAAAAACCCTAATGTCATTGGGTTATCGTTGGAATTCTGACAAACAAGGGCATTTTTAAAAAAAAAAATCAAATTTTCACACAATGCTCCTTGTCCGTCGGAAACCTCTGTCGGAATTTGACCCCAAATGTATTAGTGAATACTCATAAGGGGTTTTATCTTTGCCTTTCTTGATGAGTACCCGATTCATAGTATAGACTGTAGTGCTCATCGCTTCTCTCCAAAAAGTGTGAGCAACCTTTCCCTGGATCAACATTGTTCTAGCTGCTTCAACTACAATCTTGTTATTTATTTCTGCTATTCCATTTTGTTGTGGTGTCCTTGGGGCAGACAACTGCCTCTTGATACCATTATATTCACAGTACTTATTGAATTTGTTAGAAGTGAATTCTCCTCCTTGATCAATTCTCAGGCATTTTATCTTTTTACCACTTTCTTTCTCTACTAATGCTCTAAAGGCTTTGAAATTTCCAAATGGTTCAGACTTTCCTTTCAAGAATGTGGCCCACATCATTCTTGAGAAATCATTAGTAAGAATCATAACATACCTATCTCCCTAAATACTTCTAGTTTTCATAGGACCACACAAATCAATATGCACAAGATCAAGTAAATTTTCTACTGAGAAAGACTTACCTTTAAAAGTTGAGGAAGACATCTTCCCAGGTTGACATTCTCTGCACAAAGACTTCTCAAGTTTGTTCAACAAAGGTAATCCTCTTACCACCTTGATCTTACTGATGTTAACAATATTGTCAAATTTCATATGACAGAGTCTCCTATGTCATATCCAACTATCATCAAACTTAGCCATTAGACACCGACTTATCTTGGCATTCAACTGAAATAGGTTACCTTTGGTCTACTTACCGGTGGCAATAAGTTCACCATTCTTCCCAATTATACTGGAGACTCCGCCTTTGAATTCCAGAACTAGTCCTTTATCATTCACCTAAGCAACACTCAATAGGTTATGCTTAAGACCTTCTACCAGGTAGACATCATTTACACTTCTCTTTCCATTCAGTGAGATGGATCCTCTATATTTTCGAGTTCCCTTCATAAGTCTTTTAGCAAGAAGAGCTTCAAACTCCATTAGAATCTCTTCATCATCCACATCTCTGCATTGTCTGGATTCAGAACTGGTACTAGTTTCTTTTCCTTTTCTAGATGGTACAATAGATGCATTAAAGGTTGACTCAATTTTCTAAACACTACCATCATGGCTATTCAACTCATATGCAGTTAACTTTGCAATGATATAATCTAAGGATACCTTGGTTTTATCAATAGACCTTAGTTCGTGGATAGTAGCAACTCTGATTGCATAGATTGGTAGCAATGATCTCAAGACTTTACTAACAAGGGTTGCATCCTCAATCGTTCCACCAACACTTTTGATATCTCCTGCCACAGTCGTAATCCTAATGCCATATTACTGAATGGTCTCACCTTCAACCATCCTCATATCCTCAAATTTACTTCTAAGTCTCTCTTCCTTAGCTTTCTTTACATGCTCATCTCCACCATAAATGTTTTCTAGTGCATCCCATACATCCTTAGGTGTGTCCTTGTCTTGTACATCAATAAACTCAATATCTGATAGGCTGGTGATAAGAGCTTCCACAACTTTCCCATTTTCCTGGATCTCTCTCTTCTAATCATCAAAGAGAGTGCCAATGGGAGTCACATAGGCATTCTCAACATAGCTCTAGTGTTGATCACCCATAGTCTTGATGTAAATATTCATTCCGTCCTTCCATATCTTGAATTTATCTTTATTGAACTTAGGACCTTCCCTCTTCATCATTACAACAGGATCTTTTACCTCAAGCGGTTAAGATTATATCACTGAGGACCTGGAGTTGCTATGATACCAATTGATGAATAATGATGAAAAAAAAATACCCCAACTGGTAGTGAGAGGGGGGGGGGGGGGGGGTGAATTGGTACAGGCAAAAACTTTTCTCAACAACTTATCTAGTTAAAGAAATACCAACTGGTTGTCACCATCACTGAACTTAACCATGGCAATAGTGGTTAAACACAATAAGACATCAGACACCATAAAATAATAAGTCTGAACACTTCAAATACGATCAATACTTGATATCAACTTCACCCATAAACATATGCATGTTGTATACCAGTAATACCATAGCCCATTAATTCTTCATGTATAATTATTCAACCAAATAATACATAATCATCACATAAAAAATGCATAACACATAACAAAGATTTTTCACGTGGAAACCCAAATGGGAAAAACCACAGTGGGGATGAATACCCACAAGCTTGTTTTTGAACTCTTTTGAAGCTCACCCTGTTAAGAGCCTAGTCCGGTTAAAGACTATATAATAAGGTTCTGTTATGAACCGATCCTATAAGAGATCACCCGGTTAAGGGATGGCTATATACCTTGTTAAAGGTTGAAACCCTGTTAGAGGTTACCTCGCTAGAGGATTTGAAGAACTCAATGATCTTGAGTCACCTTGTTAAAGGTTTTACAATAAGCCTATTAAAGCTACCCGGTAAAGGGATTTTCCAACTGTTGAACTGATTAGAAGACAATAGGTAAAACTTTTGATCTGATAACAACACTACATGCCAAGGCAGATCCTTTTCATTTCCTCTACTCTGCAATCACCCCTGCACTTTTCCTCTTACTGGTTTGGCAAGTATCTCATCACTTGGATACACACACAACATTTTCCAACAACTTTACAATAACAAACATCATCGACCTTATAGACAATAGTTAGGTCGGTAGCATATACCCTAAACCCTAAGCATCTTAGGTTTACAACACAGGTGGTCCAATCCTGACTATCCAAACACTTTGCATAGAGTATTACAATTTCAAATAGATCACAAGACAATCTGCATCGTTCATTCTTCACTACACATGGGAATCAATAACTCATCATGCTTTCTTCTCATACCACTAAGAAGAATGATCATTCTTGAGGTAGACTTCAAACGCAGTCTATCTTCTCATGCAAAATCCTTAAGGAAATCCTTGATGTGCACAAAGATGATGTGGCACCTTGATCTCATTCACATCTCTTAGCTAACTCATCACAAAGTATCACCGGTTTCATTTCACAAGATGGATCACCAAACCAATAACCCTAGAGCTGAGACTACCAACTGGTAGTCACACTTAGTGAAACCCTGACATTGGTTCACTGCATCTCCTCATACCTCTTCATATAGGTTCACTTGAACCTATTGACATCAATGACAACATACATTATCATCATATCAACATGTCGGTTCATCATATGCCAATAATATCCAACAGACACATCGTGTTAGTCATACTCAATAGAGCTAGCTTCCTCTTTCATTTTTCATAAAGATGCATAACATGAGGGTTAGTGATCAAGTTTGGAGCTAGTCTGTGTCCTTCGTCAGGCTTTACTTTCTAATTTTTTGTTTATCTCACTAGCCAGTCAAATCACTTAAATTCCACTGGTTGGAGAGTCCTTAAACATCTTGGGCCCTATTTCCCCTTTTCTTTTTACTAACAAGAAAATCTCCATGACTTTCACCATTTTGTGAAGTGGGGGATTTATCATTTTGTCCCCTCGGTGAAACGACAAGGAGCTAACATTTACCACAATGATTTATCACCATTTCATGGTGGTTTGTGCTAATGGTGGGTCCTAATTGGCAAAACCATGAGGTTGGCGAGGAAATAATGACATGCAGTTTTCATGAGGTCATAGCCATTAAGGATAACTGTCACTTGACTCCCGCAAAATCGTGAAGTGGCCACAGTAATATAAAGTGTTTCACCATTTCACGAGGAGTAGGGGGTTTGACTTGTTGCTCTCGTGAAGTGGCGATAATGGAGATGGTGGTTCCAACTCACCACGCGACTATAGTTTAGAGTTTTATATAGCCATTTAGAGGGATATGTAGCACAATCAGGTGCATCCAACATAACAATGGACTGATGGTCGAGGTGGTACCTCTATGCCACGTCATCTTCATGGAGCCCAGTTATATAGGTTTGATTGTTGTTTTGTATCAGTGCAGTTACAAAGGTTTTTTAAGCTCGCGAACTGGCAAAGCTTTCGCTATTTTGCTAAGAACACAAAGTCTAACTTTTCAAACATTGTGAGGCAATGATATCTGGTGGTGGACCCGACCCGCATGTCATGTGATCTTGGCCATGGATTTTCACTAAAGGATGATCAAATGACTATGTTTTAAACTGCAGCTGGGCCTTGTGAGCGACTATAGGGAGAGATCTCATGCACCCATCTTCATGCATATCTCTTAGATCAATGGTCGATATCTAAACTTGCAGAACCATTGAGATTTTAAATACTCTATGCAAGGGTGGTTGTCGACCAGATGCTTGAGGTCCTTTTTCTATTCGATTGATGCCCGATTTCAGATGCGATCTTGATCCAACTACTAGATATTTACGTCATTACTCCAAACTTTATGTGCACGATGATTTTGGAAACCACCCATCCCTTTTCATTGCAAAATGAAGACCACTTTTTCCTTCATATGCCATCTTAGGCACATCATTCATAGACATCCCCTTTCTGCAGGGATATTTTGCTTCTCTTTGGGATGATGGACATTTTTCAGACTATACTCATGTGCCATCAGATCATTCTTTGATTTGATCTTCCTCTGGGATATTTTTGTAACCTAACCCTAGGTGGGTTAGGGCTTCCAGTTGTGGTTTCATTTTTGAGTTATGCATCAACTATAAAGGCAAATTTTGAAAACTTTCCTAAGGATCTTCTCTCATTTTATCTTGAAAAATTCATGTTCTTCTGCATTTGTAAATTTTGCCTTTCCTCTATATGAATAAAGTTAGCTATCTTGCCTACTTTTAGTTTGGATAACTTATGTAAAGCTTTACCTTTTTATCTAAATGCATGCTTGTCTATTTTCTAAGTATAGGTGGTTATTAATCCCTCTTGGAACTTCATGTGTGAGCTAAGTGAAGCTCCTTTTGATTTTCATAAGAATTTTGACCTTCACTCATGCTTTAGGAAAATAATTAGAATAGAAAGTTGTGCATATTTTTGGTTGATTTTCATTGATATCATGTGTAGCTATAGGTAGGAAGATCATTTTTTTAGTCTAGGTGCCAGCCTTATTTTCCCTCTTTCAAGCATCCCTTCTCTTTCTCCATTTTCCCCGTTAGATTAGTAGATTAGGTTTTATCAGTGTTGGTTTGGTCCAAAATTTCACTTAGATTGGAGAGGAAGTCCACCTTCTTTGGAGATTCAATCTCACATCTAGAAAAGTCCCACATTTGGAGATTGATTCCATGTTTCACAAGGTTGGTGATCAAGTCTAATTACCAAGGGTGCAAACTTTTGTGACAACAGTCTTTGGAACGCTTGGTGGGATAGATTGGACCACCTTTGGTTTAATCTCTCTTATCATTTGCTGATAGTTGGTGTGTCTATCAACAAACTCAGCCTTTCGAGGAAACATTCTACATAACCGACAACTCTACAAGGAAGAAATCTATTTGTGAAAGCAGCCTATAGCTCAAACCCCTGAGGATTTGGTGTGTTCTTTGGTATTCTAGCCTTTGGAGGCTTTATTTATTTGAAGCACCTGACGACTCTACAATTCTTGGTATATTTTCAAACTCCGATTGGGCAGACTTGTTTGCCTTTTAAACATTTTTATATAGAAAATCCCTTCTTTTGATGCTTTAATATGAGCTCCTATCATGGGTTTAATTTCTCTTCACCCCCATTCTATGGAAATGGAAATCAACCCTCTTCATTTAACCAATATAAACAAACTTGGATTGCTCCTAGTTTTAGCCCAAATAGTGACTTTGCTCCAACAACATGTGGGTATTTTCCTTGTGCTTGCCACCCGCCCACCCCTACTCAACCTTGTTATCAACCCATTTGACCTCAAAAAAGTGAGATGGATCTCCTTGTAGAGTCTTTGTTGTTAGGAATAGTAGTGATGCAAAACATAATGCAGGATTATGGAAGGTAGCTTGATGAAATCAAGAAACAGCTCTGGGATCACTAACAAGAGGTATATCAAGAACAACAACAATAGTTGAGGGCCAAAAACATCAATGGGATCCTTGAGCTTATCATTATCAATAGGAGGAGGCCTTCTATGAACAAAAACAAGAATTTAAAGCCCAACAATAACATGAGGCCTTCCTTGCATAGCAACTTGCTTCTGCTAGGAGAGAGGAAATTAGATAGTTGGTGGCCATGGAGTTGCAACGCGAGCAGGAAGAGGCCTCTACCCCTACAACCCCTAAAAGAAGGTTCCCAATCTTCAGGAAAGACATACCTCTCAAGCCTCTTGAGGAGCCTGTCCTTGAACAATTGCATCCTTATGAGGATCTCATTTGTGAGGAGGAGCTTTCCTATCAAGCTCAGCTTCAACAACATGAGTGGGAGGAAAAGGAACTTCATCTTTTGGAACTCTCTTCTTGACATAAAGAAATCTACCTCTGCAAATATGGGCTAGTGGTGTGGAGAGAAGATGAAAATAAACCCCCTCATAAATCTAGTAGGAAACCTACTGATGGTGAGAGCAACTTGCAAAAGACAGATATTGCAGGAGGATGCTCCTTGTTGGCAATATGCTATATTTGGTTAACTGTTGTCATTGATGTCAACATTGTATCCCAATTGGATATGGTTCTGCTATCTTGGTTGGACCTATCCCAGTTTTTCTTTGTGTTTATCTTGGTTTTGGCTTCAATTCTAATCCGATATGATTTGGATGTAGTTTTGGATGCTTATTCTGGATGGTTATATGCTTGCCATATTCTATTGGTTCATGTTTTGATGGTCTGGTAACTATCGATTATCTTCTCGGTTGGTATTTCCTAGTATCAGTTAGCTTTATCGGTAAGTGATATTTGATGTTTTGATCAGACGATTTTGGTCTGACTTATGGAATCAGTTTCTATCATGATAAAGGTGCTTCTTGATTGTATTGTAAATGTTTGGTGACTTTGCATTGATTGGCGTGCTGTTATGGTGGTCCTATTTGGATCCGGTTAGACTTTCTATGTTATTTCATTAAGGGTTTCTACCGGTTGGTGAAACGTGCTCGATTTTGGTATTAACAAAATTTCTAATGGATATAATTATTTGGATATTTGAATTAGGTCCATTCTATGTAATGTAAATCATAATATTGGCCCAGTGATACCATGTAATATAATTTTTGTTATTATTAGTTTTTGGGTTTAGGGTTTAGCCGACCTTATCTTCAAGTTGATGATCTGTATTTATAGGTGACTTATTCATGTAATATGTCAGAGGTGTGGGATAGATGGTTATGTCTGCATTATCAGAGGAAGGTTTATGTGCGAACAAGTGATATATAATTTGGCAAAAGGTTTTTGGTATTGTAGGGTAGACATCTATGCTTAACTTAAACTATATCAAGCATTAGGAGATGCTACTTTCATAGTTCATTCTTTCTGGATTGTAGTTTGATGTTTTCTTTGTCAGTGAGACTTCTCTTTTGTGATGAGTAGTGAGCTCTAAGTGGTTGGACTGATTGTCGAGTGCAATCCCCATTATAAATATTTCACAGACTGCAGCAAAAGTATTATCTGATTGTGGGTAGGGTTTCCCACCATGATTTTTCCCTTTACTGGGTTTTCCATGTCAAAAATATTGGTGTTTTGTGTACTGTGGTTTCATTTTTTTTGTATATTGTGTTGGTTTTTTTGTCCTCTATATTAAAGGTTTTAATATGCAATAGTTCTGATTTCTAATAGTAAACTAATTCACCCCCCCCTCTCAGTTTACTCTCGGTATCAAATCTTTCTAACAATTGGTATTAGAGAATTGGTCCTCTCTGTAGAAGCTTAACTACTTGAGGAGATCTGATGGCAACTGCATCTAGTTCTACATTCAACCCCTAACAAAAGAAGAGTCCTAGATTTGATGGTACAAACTGCAAAATATGAAAGGAGCGAATGAAGATTCATCTGAGATGTCTTGGAGCTGAAGTTTGGGAGATAATGGAGAAAGGGTATATACCTCATGATCCTAATTTTGTAACACCGACACTTGCTGATGAACAGAAGAGAGCTGAAAATGATGTTAGAGCAAATGAAGCATTGTTAAGCACCATATCTAATGAAAAGCTATTGAATGTCATAGATTTGGAGAGTGCAAAGAGGATCTGGTCAAAGCTTGAAACTCTTTATGAAGGCGACTAAGCAATAAAGATTTCAAAACTTGAAGGTTTCTGGGTGAGAAGATAAGTTCTTTCATGGATAGAGTAAATGATATTGTTAGGGGAATCAAATGTTGCAGAGGATCAGTTAGTGAGGGTGAGATTGTGTCTAAGGTTTTGAGAATTCTACCTCTAACTTATAAGATGAAGGCTACAACAATCAATAAACTCCAGACAATGTAAAGTACCCCTGTTACCAAAGATACATTACTTGGGAAATTGACTGCTTTTTAACTTGAAGAACTTGGAGATAAGAGTGCTACTAAAATTAAAACTGCATTTAAAGCATATTCCATCGGTAAGAAAAAGATAGATTGGAAGGAATTGTATGTTAAATATTGTTGGAATCTAAGAAGGGAGGAGGAAGGGGTGAATCAATGTTCTACCTATAATGTTAGTTTTGAACTTATTGCTTATTAACCAGTTAACAATAAATAAAATTAAAGTGCATACACCAAATAACACATAAAGAGGCAAGACCATGAAACCAATATTTATACATGGAAAACCCTACAAATGGAAAAACCATGGTGGGGTTGATACCCACAATATCTAAATACTTGATCAAGGTATACAAATATTACATGAAGGGGATTGGACATGAAATCAGGCCAATTGCCTAGAGCTTAGTGCTCAACACAAAATGAGAAGTCTTACTGACTTACAAAGCATTACAAAGTAATTACAAGAAGAATGAACTTATAAGATACATCTGACCATACTAGATAAGTTCTAGTTCATGCTCTGATAACCTTCACTATGTACTGGTTTGCTGATGCTCTATTCTGCCCTATTCTGCTACCAGTTAGACTGTACACGTGAAACTACACACAAAAGCTTCTAATCACTAAACAAAATGCATGCTGATAATCCCTGAATAATTCACAACCAAAATTCATATTCACACAAAACTTCTATTATCTATCACTGAAAGGATCTCCTTAAATATCCTTCTAACTTCCACCATGTCGACTTCAATGAAAAGTATAAACCTATCGGTTGCTGGATTATAATGAATTTTAAATATAATCCCACTGAGCATGTCGGCCTTCACACATTACCATAAATTACATGAAATAAATAATTGGGGCCATAAGATCTCCTAGCCGGGCCCTATCCATTACCGAGTTCCAAATACACATTACTAGGATCATGACTTATCCGGTTGTGAAGCAAAGTGAATGTTGGTTAAGTGTAATGAATGTCGGTTAACCCAAACAAAACAAAGTAATGAATTGCAATAGAATATTTACACTTGGAGATGAGTTGGCATCAATGACAACCCAAAATGCCATTAACCCTTAGCGGATGAGTGTGAATTGCCAATAATCTCCCCCTTTGGCATTGATGTCAACACTTATGTGAAAAATGGTGCTATCACTGAATCTGCTTGACCTTCTGACCTATGCATGAATCTTCTATATAAATTTGATTCTCCCCTTGAGAATTATATATATTTTTCACTTTATTCCTCCCCCTTTGACATCAATGACAAATCGGGGTGCCCACAAAGAATTCTATATAGTTATGAACATAGGCCAGTTCTATACATGTTTCAAAAAGTCTGAATACATATTCTTCAAAAATCAAAAGTAGGTATACCGTCCTTGCTTAAGGGAGTCAAGAATGGAGATGAATCCATTCAAGAGACTGGCATAATATTCAATTTCCTCTGATGTAGTGGGATCCTCCTTTTACATGTTAGCAATGCATTCAATCTTATGAAACAATAAATTATCCAACCAGGGACCAATGAGATTGCAGAGCTCATTTTCTCTCTTTATTATACTGTCCCTATCCTTCTCCAATTTGAAAATTTAATCCATAATTACCAAAATTGGACCATCCAAAGAACTTGTAAGATTGATTGCCAAGTTGTAAGAATTAGAAATCTGAATTAAATTGTTCTTGCAATCTGACAGTTGCTTGTCTATGGATTTTGTGAGCTTATCATAATCTAGAAAAGTCTTATATACACTACCTCCCTCCACCAATGCTGTATTAATGGATTGCAAGCAAGTTTAGAGTTTACCCTTGTCAAACTCAATCATTTGCAAAAATGTCTACTTCCGAGCCTCAACAAATTTATCTTTAGCCTCTGTCAATGAAATTTTCAATAAAGAGTCATAGTGCTTAGGAATAAAATTAATAATTTCCTCCACTTTATAAGATGAGCTTGCACTCTCTTGTGCTTGGAATTTTGGTACCAATTGGTTCAAAACTTCAAAACTATGCTTGATTAATTTTCTATCTTTTGACCCTTTCTGAGCCAACTCCTGGGTCACATGTGCTTGAAGTGCTGCTGCCACCAAAAGTTTCTCAGTCGATGACATCTTGTGATAGGGTTTGTCAAAAATGATAGAAAGTTGTGATAAGTTCCCTTTAGCTATAGCTGAAGTGTCAATTGCCAAGCCAAAAGAGATATCTGCCACAGTTTCCTTACCCTTGTCTGCCATAGAGGTAACCTTAGAATCCTTTATCTCTTGTACACCAGTGGGTTCACCACTTGGTGCCCTATCCAGATCCTGAACATCCTTTGCATCCTTATTATTTGTGTCCTTATCTAAATTTGGCTTTGTATCCTCTGCATTCTATACATTATCAGCTGGTGTATCCTTTGCTGCAAAATTTGACTCACTAATCGATATAGTGGTAGATGGTGGAGTGATAGTCAGTTGCACAACAGTTGCTAAGATTTTGGCAATTGAATATTCTGTGACTGTGCAAAAATAGGACTCAGTTCATAACCCAAACTCAAAAAAATCCTTACCCAAATATCTACAGTTTCCTTCTAGATCTCCTCAAATCTTTCCAACATTAAGTTATTTATTCTGTGCTTAGGATTAAATTCGGATGAGATAATTTTATTAATCAGATCAGTCATCTCTGAAGGGGTTATGGTGGGATAGAGATGAACCAATTTTGTCTCTTTTATTTGTCGGTCTAGAGTTTGAGCATGCAATTTTCTAGCCTCTAACTTATCATACAACTATTTAGGAAAAATTTTCTCAAGTTCAATCAATGCCCTACTAAAAGAATCAAGATATAAAAGAATTGCTTCCTCAATTTTATTTTTGTCCTTCTCCTGAAATCCATCAAAGAATAAATAAATGTTATCTAAGTTCCCATCATTAATAATTTGATTAATTAGATCCCGAGCGCCCAATTTCTTCTTATCGGTTCTCCTCTTGGCTTTCGGTTTGAACTGGTCATTTGACTTGGGCTTGCATTTATGTACAATTGTTATTTTGGGCTTCCAGGGAGTCTCCTTAATAGGTTCTTTCTTTTTCTCCTCCTTCTTCTACCTCACTACTCCTTTCTTCTTAGGAATTTCCTTTATATGTTCATCTGAAGAAACAATCATGTATTATTGGGTAGCCTTCTTCTTTTTCTTTGTAGGCTCAGCTGGTTTAGGACTAGCAGGCTTAGTGGATGATACTTCTGGTTTGTTAGAAGCTTATGTTTGTACCAAGACCACATTGGGAGTGGCCTGAGCTTCCTTTTGGGCTTCCCTATCCTCTTTTCTCTTCTGCTTCATCTCTTCTTTCCTACGGGCTTCAATAATTTTAACTTTTGGTTCAACTTCTATCCTATCATGTCCTTGACCTATAATAGATTCCACTGCAACTTTAGTCATTTTCTTTCTAATTGTCAGTGCAACCTGCTCTTGGTGAACCTTAAGCCCTTTTTCTTGGGCTGTGCCAAATTTTTCTTCTTTTTCATCTACTGGTGCCTGCAGTAAGTGCTATGCATAGGCATCTAGTGTGACCTCGTCCACCTCATAGCCCATGGGCATGATCCATATAATTTCAGGTTGCACATCTTCCATCATGCATTCATCTTTATTAACCATAAAACATATAGTATCCTTATACTTTTCTACTATTGATTTAGGAATTATAGATCTGTTTTTCATTTATTCTTGGAAAGTCTTGAAAAATACCCATAAATTTGCCTTACTTAGCTTATCTCCTTTCCTATCCAAAATTTGACCTATCTCAGTTTCTACCGGGAGGTCAAAATCCCATTAAATCTTTCCAAAACTGGGAAGAGTGCCGAAAAAGTAAAATACCAGACAGATAACAAAAGAGCCATATCAGAAAGTATTTTTCTTGTCTTGCTTGATTTTCTGGAGGTTTGTCATGAGTTCTTTCAGCATTACACTACAAATATCATAGTGTGCATCCTCCTTAACCATTTGATGAGCAACCAAAATATTATTGCTGGAGGCAGAGTTCAGTTGGTTGGACTGGTAGACCTTGTAACCAATAATCATCATGGAAAACTTGGCATCAATATCCCTCATATCATCAACCCTCATAGATCGTCCATCAAAAGTAGCATCGATGAGTTTGTTGAGTTTAGTGTTATAAAGCTTGCACTTAGGGCCAGGTACACCTCCAACCTTTTGTAAAAATGTGACATTCTTGATCACTTCCTTTGTAATATTGTGCAGCTAGTCCAACTAGATAAACTCTCCATGAATGCAACTCAAAATGTATCGGACCCATTCTGACTCATCAAAAGTGGGAATATCCATGAACCACGTGAAACCCTTCCTCTGCAAGTGAGCAAATTACGGTTTCAGCTGGTTGTCAGTGATTAGGTTTTCTATAAAACCACAAGACAAATCATACCCTCAGAGCTCCTCAATATTATAGTGAATGTATGCCCTAATATCTTTTGTATGAAGAATACCATGGCAAGTGCTTGAAAATGCTCCCAAAGGTGCACCCAGAAGTGACTTGAAAGGATTCTTCTTGAAAATAGGATGGGGGCAGTTCTTGATTTCCACCACCAAAGGACTGTCGATGTTTGATGAAGAAGCCATGATAACCAGATACTGAAACTAGGATTTCTACAAATGAAAAATATGTCAAAACATTGTCGGGAGATGAAATCACTTTTGAAGATAAAGTTCTTGCACAAATTGCCTTGGACTCTGAATCACTGTGTGAAGAAAATAACTTCGCTTTTCCCCTTTTATTGTTGTTAACCTTGATTTTTCACTATCATAAATGTTGTTGGGAAGTATTACCAGGTCACTTGGTCTATGAGTAGGTTCCAGTAAACTCTTGAAATTTCTTGAGTACCTATCTGCAATCAGAATTCTCTAACTACAAATCCAATCTGGGGTATTAACATGATCTTCAATGATTTGCCTACCCCTAAGGTAGAGTGCCTTAGTTATATGTTGTGTCTACTACCGGTGTAGGACCTGATGACTCTATCAGGTGATCTGCTTGTGGTGTATCTAATCTTCTTACCCATCTTTTCTCATGTTGTTTCCTGATGTCTTCAACTCTTCCCTTTCCCTTCTCATCTACATTTCCATTAGTTGTCAGTGGGTTCTTACTTCTGCAATATTTAGAAATATGTTCAACCTTGTTGCATGCATAACAGACAATATTGTTCTTTTGAATTACTTTGTTAAACCCTTGATTTCCTTAATTTCCCTTTGATCTGAATTGGTTAGGCATATGTCCAAATTTTCTACATGCATGACATCTTACATTTCCAAGACTAGCGAATGATGTATTGTTCTGATTATTCCTATTTCTGCAATGACTAGCGATATGACCATATTTATTGCAAACAAAGCATGTACCATTGAATTTGTGAGCATTAGGCTACCTTACTGGTAATTTTTGGTTCCAACTATTGGTATGATTATGTTGTCCATATGATTGATCTTGTAGTGCAGTACCAGATCTTTCTCCTTTTTCATAACCAATACCTCTCTTGTCATCAGCATCTCTCTGACTCTTCAGTAGTTCATCAAGTTTAGTAGAGTTGGATTAAAATTTGTCCTTGTACTCATTTGTAGTGACCAAGTCATCTCCCATGATTATAATATGTCTCTCAAGTTCCTGTTCATTGTTTTGGGACTGGACAAATTCAAGTTTTAGCAAATCATTCTCATGTGTCAATCTGTTGCATTCATTAGATCTATCCTTGAACGCTCGAGCTAGATTTTCTTCATTTTTATTTTCATCCTCAATCTCCTTCCACATCCTCATGGTTAGGGCTTGCATCTCATTCTTGAAGATAGTGTTCTCCTGAGTGAGTTTTTGACATTGATCCTTCATAGAATCTTCCTCATCACTATTCTGACTGTGCAATTGATCACAAAGTTCCTTTCTCTTAGCCTTAACAAATGAAAACTTTCCCTACAATGAAATGATGTGTTCTCTGACTTGCTTTAGTTCATTTTTTAGTTTATTATCCTCAAGAGCAAGTCAAAGTTGCTTCTATAGACTGGTTTCGATTGATTCTAAATTCTGGATCTTCCTCAGGTGGTTAGACTTCTTTCAAGGAACCAAGATTTGATACCAATTGTTGGAATCCAAGAATAATAAAAGGGGGGGTGGGTGAATCAGTGTTCTACTAGTAATGTTAGTTTCAAACTTATTGCTTATTAACCAGTTAAAGGTAAATAAAACTTAAGTGCATACACCAAATAATACATAAAGAGGCAACACCATAACACCAATATTTATATGTGGAAAACCTTGTAAAGGGGAAAACCACGGTGGGGATGATACCCACAATATCTATATACTTGATCAAGGTATACAAATATTACATGAAGGGGATTGCACATGCAATCAAGCCAACTACCTAGAGCTCACTGCTCAACACAAAATGAGAAGTCTCACTGACTTACAAAACATTACAAGAAGAATGAACTTATAAGATACATCTAACCATGCTAGATAAGTTTTGGTTCATGCTCTAATAACCTTCATTGTGTACCAGTTTGCTAATGCTCTATTCTGCCCTCTTTTGCTACCAGTTAGGCTGTGCACATGAAACTGCACCCAAAAGCGTCTAATCTTTGACCAAAGTCCATATCGATAATCTCTAAATAATTTGCAACCAAAATTCACATTCACACAAAACTTCTATAATTTATCACTGAAAGGATCTCCTTAAATATCCTTCTAACTTCCACCATGTCGACTTCAATGAAAAGCATAAACATGTCGGCTACCAGATCATAATGAATTTCAAATATAATCTCAATGATCATGTTGGCCTTCACACATTACCATAAATTCTATAAAATAAATAATCGGGGCCATAAGATCTCCTAGTCGGGTCCTATCCATTATTGAGTTCCAAATACAAGTTACCAGGATCAGGACTTAGTCAGTTGTGAAGCAAAATGAATGTCGGCTAACCCAAACAAAATAAATTAATGAGTCCCGATAGAATATTTACGCCCGAAGATGAGTTTCCATCAATGACAACCAAAAATACCATCAATCCTTACCGGATGAGTGCCAATTGCCAACAAAGATTTGGAGGACATTGAAATGGAAGATGGAGAAATTGAAGAGCTGGAAGCCCTGATTTCTAGAAGAATTCCTAAAGGATCAGCAGGAAGTAAGTATAAAGGAAAAGTTCTTTTTAAATATTTTTCATGCAATAAGATTGGTCATTTTGCTTCTAGATGCCTTGAAAGAGCTACTAGGAATCATGAAAGATTTGTGAAGAGTTATAATCATAATCCATTATATCAGAACAAACCTAGCTTTAGAAGGAATAAGGATAAATCATGCTATTATGCTGGTGATTATGACTTTGGTATTATTGGTGATCATGATGGTGAACTTGTAAGTGGAACCGGCAATGGAAGCTCTGGTAAAGATTGAGTCTTTATTTCTATCAAGGATGATACTCTGGAACCTGTCATTGAAGCAACTCATACCGAGGAGAAGGCTTTAGCTACTAAAATTGAAGAAAAGGGTGAATGGGCTATAGATAGTGGATGCTCATATCACATGACTAGTGACAAGAAAATTTCTATCAATACAAGAATTTGATGGTGGACTAGTCAGATTTGGAGACAATAAGGTATGTAGAATAAAAGGAAAATGAACAATATCATTGCATGGCAAGACTAATACTGATAATGATTATTATGTTGAAGGCTTGAAGCATAATCTTTTAAGTGTAGGTCAAATGGTGGATAGAGGATTTCATTTTAAATTCAAGGATGGAAAATGCAAGATCATCAATAGATTTGGATTGGAAATTGCTTCTGGAACCCAGGCCAAAGGAAACAATTTTCATTTGAACTGTGGTGAAAATGTTTGTTGGATTGCTCAGATTGATTAAAGCTGGTTATGGCATAAGAGGATGTTTCATGCAAATTTTGATTGCATAGTAAAGATCAGTTCAACATAGAATTGCTTTCGGAACCCAGGCCAAAGGAAACATTTTTCATTTGAACTCTGGTGAAAATGCTTTTTTGATTGCTCAGATTGATAAAAGCTAGTTATGGCATAAGAGGATGTGTCATGCAAATTTTGATTGCATAGTAAAGATCAGCTCAATATAGGCTATCAGAGATTTCCCCAAGATTGTCAAACCTCATAATTCGGTATGTAGAGAATGTCAAATGGGTAAGAAAGCTAGAACTTCTTTTAGAAGCATACATGATAAATATAATAAAATTCTTGATCTTATTCATACCGATCTGTGCGGACTGGAAAGGACTAAAAGTTTTCAAGGTGATAGATATTTTATGTTACTTATTGATGACTACTCTAGAATGATATGGGTTGCATTTTTAATAGAAAAATCAGAAGCTCTTGAGAAATTTAGAATCTTCAAAGCTATGGTTGAGACTGAGACATGAATGAAGATAAAATTCTTAAGATCATATCAAGGTAGTGAGTTTACATCTAGTGAATTCAACAACTTTGTGAGAAGAATGGAATCAATAGACAACTTTTTGCACCTAGAACTCCAAAACAGAATTGATTGGTGGAAAGAAAAAATAGAACCATATTGGATGCGGCAAGGACAATGATGAATAAAGCTAAATTGTTTGATATTTATTGGAGAGAAGCTGTCAATACCATTGTATACACTTTCAACAAAGTACACATAAAAGGTGATACTGACAAGACTCCTTAATAATTATGGTTTGGTCACAGTCCTACTTTAGATATTTTAAAATTTTTGGATGTAAATGCTACATTAGAAGAGATGATGCATTGAGAAAATTTGATCCTAGAAGTGATGAAAGAATATTTTTAGGGTTATTCTACTTAGAGTAAAGCATATAGATGTTATAAAAAAGATTGAATAGGATAATGGAGAGCATAAATGTTAAATGTTAAGGCTGATGAACAAGGAAGTAATCAGACTAGATCATATGACTGTTGACCAAAAGATGAATTTATCAGACGTGAACCAATAATGCAAGAAGTTTCTCAAAGCATTGAATCAGTGACTCCGCCAACATTAGAAAATTCAACTGTGACTATTGAACAATAGAAAGAGTCATTAAATCAAGAAAATTCAAAGACTCCTAGGTATGTGAAACTAAATCAAATCCAGAAGATCAGATCATTGGAGACAAAAGAAAAGGTGTGATGACTAGAAGAAGGATAGCTACTGAAGAGGTATGTTTGATTTCTCAAATTGAACTGAAATCATTTATTGAAGCAAGTAAAGATGAAAATTGGATGAAATCAATGGAAGAAGAATTAGATCAAATAGAAAAGAATAAGACATGGGAATTAGATCCCAGACCTAAAAATAAGAATATTATTCGAACTAAATGGGGTTTCAGGAACAAATTGAATGAGGAAGGTCAAGTTGTAAGAAACAAAGCTAGATTGGTTTGCAAAGGTTATTCACAGGAAGGAGTTGATTATGGTGAGACTTATGCTCTGCTTGCAATAATTGAAGCGATAAGACTATTTCTTGCCTATGTTGCACACAAGAACTACAAAGTATATATTAGATGGATGTCAAATGTGCATTTTTGAATGGAGATCTTGAGGAGGAAGTCTACATTGAGAAACCTGATAGATTTTCTTTATCAGAAGACAAGGACATGGTTTGTAGATTGAAGAAAGATATATATGGACTAAAACAGGCTCCTAGAGCATGGTATGCTAGATTGGATAGATATCTTTCTAAGCTTGGTTTTAGAAAAGGTCATGTTGACAGTAACCTATATTATAAAATTGAGCATGATGACATACTGATTATTGAAGTCTTTGTGGATGATATCATTTTTGGAGGAGAAGAAAGCCTATACATGAAATTTGCTGATGATATGAAGAATGAATTTGAAATGTGTATGATTGGTTAGATGAAATTTTTCTTAGGTTTGTGGATTACATAGACTGATAAAGGTATTTTCATTTGTCAAACTAAGTATGTGAAGGAATTGCTTAAGAAATTTGGACTTGAGAATTCAAAACATGTCGGTACTCCTATAATAAATAGTTTCAAATTGTCAAAGGATGATGAATCTTCTAAAGTGAATCCAAGTAGATACAAATCAATGATTGGTGGATTGATGTACTTAATTCAAACTAGACCTAATATAATGAGTGTTGTTTTTATTGCTTCTAGATTTCAATCAGATCCTAGAGAAATTCATGATATTGTTGTCAAGAGGATATTCAGATATTTAGTAGGTACAACAGACCTTGGGTTATGGTATCCAAAGAATGATGATTTCACACTATGTGCCTATACAGACTTTGATTGGGCAGGAGATGTGGATGATAGGAACAACACCACTAGCGGTGCATTATTTATTGGAAAGAAGTTGGTTTCATGGATTAGTAAGAAACAATCATGTACTTCATTATCTACTGTTGAAGCAAAATATGTAGTTGCTACTACCAACTATATTCATATTTTATGGATGAAACAAATGTTGAAAGATTTAAGGATAAGTTACGACGAGCCTAGTGTTATTCACTATGATAATAGTGCTTCTATTGATATGTCAAAGAATCTGATATTTCATTCTAAATCAAAACACATTTCTATAAGGTATAATTTCTTGAAAGAAAAGGTTGAAGCAAAGGAAGTCAGATTGGTTTATGTGCCTACTAAGCAGTAGATTGTAGATATTCTAACAAAACCATTGCCTAAAGATACTTTTGAATATCTTAGAGATCCGTTGGGGGTTACCAACCCTCCGGAAGAGACTTAGAGATGCAGGAATGCATCAATCTGATAAGATTATCAGATATTTTATTTGATCCAGGTTGATGAGATGATTCTACTACTCAGGGGGTGTAGTCAGAAGTTTGGTTCAATATTTTTGGTTTGGTATCCATCCTTTGCCATTGATGTCAAAGGGGGAGAGATGGTATTCATGTGAAAATCAATCATATCTTTGGGGGAAATTGTTGGCATTCCTTGGCACTTGGATGTTTTTCAAATTCAGTGCTGCCATCAATGCCAAAGGGGGAGATTGTTGGCAATATGATGGATTTGGTAAGTGTTGTCATTGATGTCAACACTGTATCCTAGTTGGATATGGTTCTGCTATCTTGATTGGACCTATCCCAGTTTGTCTTGGTGTTTATCTTGGTTTTGGCTTCGATTCAAATTTGGTATGATTTGGATGCAGTTTTGGATGCAGTTTTGGATGCTTATTCTAGATGGTTATATGCTTGCCATTTTCTATTGGTTCATGTTTTGGTCCTTCGGTAACTATCTCTTATTTTTCGCGGTTGGTATTTCCTAGTACCGGTTAGCTTTACTAGTAAGTGATATTTGATGTTTTGATCAGGCGACTTTGGTCAGGCTTATGGAATTAGTTTCTATCATGCTAAAGGTGGTTCTTGATCATCTTCTAAGTTTTTGGTGACTTTACATTGGTTGGCGTGCTATTATGGTGGTCCTATTTGGATCCGGTTAGACTTTCTGTGTTATTTCGCTAAGGGTTTCTACCAGTTGGTGAAACATGCTGGATTTTGGTCCTAACAGAATTTGCAATGGATATAATTGTTTGGATATTTGAATTAGGTCCATGCTATGTAATCTAAATCATAATATTGGTTTGGTGATACTTGTTGGATATTGTTGGCATATGGGGAGATTGTTGGATATGTTAGCATATGAGGAACTGACATGTTGATATGATGATAAGGTATGTTGTCATTGATGCCAATAAGTGTAAGTGAACTAGTATGTAGATTGAAAGAAGTTGGTGAATTGGTATGAAGAGGCATGAAGAGATGTAGTGAACCGGTGTCAGGGTTTCACTAAGTGTGACTACCAGTTGGTAGTCTCAGGTCTATGGTTATCGGTTTGGCAATCCAGCTTGTGCGATGCAATTGATTATACTCTGTGATGAGTTAGCTAAGAAATGTGAATGAGATCGAGGTGTCATGTCAGCTTTGTGCACGTGAAGGATTTCCTTGAAGATCTTGCATGAGAATATCGACTGCATTTGAAGTCTACCTCAAGAATGATCATTCTTCCTAGTGGTATGAGAAGAGAGTGTGATGAGTTACTGATTCCCATGTGTGGTGAAGAATGACAGATGCATATTGTCTTGTGATTTGTTTGAAATTGTAATACTCTATGCAATGTGTTTGGATGGTCAGGATTGGACTGTCTGTGTTGTAAACCTAAGATGCTTAGGGTTTAAGGTTTATGCTACCAACCTAACTGTCGTCTATAAGGTTGATGATGTTTGTTATTGTAAAGTTGTTGGCAAATATTGTGTGTGTGTATCCAAGTGATGAGATACTTGCCAGACCAATGAGTGGAAAACTGTAGAGTGTGATTGCAGAGTAGAGGAAATGAAAAGGATCTTCCTTGGCATGTAGTGCTGTTATCAGATCAGAAGTTTTACCTATTGTCTTCTAACCATTTCAATAGTTGGAAAATCCCTTTATCGGGTAGCTTTAATAGGCTTATAGTAAAACCTATAACCAGGTAACTCAAGATCATTGATTTCTTCAAATCCTCTAGCGATGCAACCTTTAACAGGGTTTCAACCTTTAACAGGGTATATAGCCATCCCTTAACCGGGTGATCTCTAATAGGATCTGTTCCTAGCAGAACCTTATTGTAAAGTGTTTAACCGAACTAGGCTCCTAACAGGGCAAGCTTCAAAAGAGTTCAAAAACAAGCTTGTAGGTATTCATCCCCACTGTGGTTTTTCCCATTTGGGATTCCACATGAAAAATCTATGTGTTATGTGTTATGCATTTTTCATGTGATGTTTATGAATTATTTGGTTGAAAGATTATGCATGTAGAGTTAATAGGTTATGGTATTACTAGTATACCACATGCATATGTTTATGGGTGAAGTTGATGTCAAGTATTGATCCTATTTGAAGTGTTTAGACTTATCAGTTTATGGTGTCTGGTGTCTTACTGTGATTAAACGGTATTGCCATGGTTAAGTTCAGTAATGGTGACAACCAGTTGGTATTGCTTTAGCAAGATAAGTTGATGGGAAAGTTTTTGTCTATACTGATTCACCCCCCCCCTCCCCCACTCAGTACTGGTTGGGGTATCTGTTGTTCATCATTATTCATCAATTGGTATCAGAGAGCCTCTAGGTCCTCGGTGATATAATCTTAACTACTTGAGGTAAAAGATCCTACTGTAATGATGAAGAGGGAAGGTCCTAAGTTCAATAGAGACAACTTTAAGATATGGAAGGATAGAATGAAGATTTACATCAAGAGTATGGGTGCTCAACACTGGAGCTATACTGAGAATGTTTATGTGAATCCCACTAGCACTCTAACTAATGATCAGAAGAGAGAGATCCAGGAATTGGGCAAGTCATGGAAGCCCTTATCAGCAGCCTATCAGATATTGAGTTTATTGATGTACAAGACAAGGACACACCTAAGGATGTATGGGATGCACTGGAAAACATCTATGGTGGTGGTGAGCATGTAAAGCAAGCTAAGGAAGAAAGCCTTAGAGGTAAATTTGAGGATATGAGGATGGTTGAAGGTGAGACCATTCAGTAGTATGGCATTAGGATTAAGACTGTTGTTGGTGATATCAAAAGTGCTGGTGGAACTATTGATGATACCAATGTTGTTAGTAAGTCCTTAGATTATTTTTACCAATCTATGCAATCAGAGTTGCTGCTATCCAGGAACTAAGGTCTATTGATAAAACCAAGGTATCCTTAGATTCTATTATTGCAAATGTAACTACATATAAGTTGAGTAGCTATGATGGTAGTGTTTAGAAGACTGAGTCAGCCTTTAAAGCATCTATTGTACCATCCAAAAAAGGAAAAGTAACTAGTATGAGTTATGAGTCCAGACAATATAGAGATATGGATGATGAAGAGATTCTAATGGAGTTTTAAGCTCGTCTTGCTAAAAGACTTATGAAGGGAACTGGAAAATATAGAGGTAAATTTCCTTTGAAATGTTTTTCCTGCAACAAGATAGGACATATAGCTATTAATTATCCTAGCAATGACAATAAGGATAAACCAGAGAGGTTCAGAAAGTATAAAGGAGGAAACAAAAGAAATTGTCTAGTTGCTATGGATGAAGGTGGCACTGATGAAGAATCAAAAGAAGAAGAAAATGAAGACATAGTGTTTGTAGCAGTAAATGAAGAAGTGTCTGACAAGAAATCTCTTATCTCTCACATTGATAACTCAAATGAGTGGATAATTCATAGAGGTTGTTCTGACCACATGACTGGTGACCAGAGAAAGTTTCTATCTCTGGAGGAATATGATGGAGGTGTTGTCAGATTTAGCAATGATGCACCATGCCTGGTGAAAGGTAAAGGATCCATCTCACTGAATGGAAAGAGTAGTGCAAATGATGTCTACTGGGTAGAAAGTCTTAAGCATAACCTATTTAGTGTTGCTCAGCTGAATGACAAAGGATTAGTTCTGGAATTCAAAGATGGAATTTGCAGTATAATTGGGAAGAGTGGTGAACTTATTGCGATTGCTAAGAAGACTAGAGGTAACCTATTTTAGTTGAATGGCAAGATAAATCAGTGTCTAATGGCTAAGTTTGATGACAGTTGGATATGGCATAGGAGACTCTGTCATATGAACTTTGACAATATTGTTAAAGCTAGTAAGATCAAGGCGGTAAGAGGATTAGCTTTGCTGAACAAACTTGAGAATTCTTTATGTAGAGAATGTCAACTTGGGAAGATGTCTTCCTCAACTTTTAAAGGTAAGTCTTTCTCAGCAGAACATTTGCTTGATCTTGTGCATACTGATTTATGTCATCCTATGAAAACTAGAAGTATTCAAGGAGTTGGTTATTTTATGATTCTTACTGATGACTTCTCAAAATTGATGTGGGTCACATTCTTGAAAGACAAGTCTGAAGCATTTGGAAAGTTCAAAGCCTACAGAGCATTAGTAGAGAAAGAAAGTGGTAAAAAGATAAAATGTCTGAGAACTGATCAGGGAGGAGAATTCCTTTCTGATGAATTCAATAAGTATTGTGAAGATAATGGTATCAAAAGGTAGTTGTCTACCCCAAGGACACCTCAACAGAATTGCATAGCAGAAAGAAATAATAGGATTGTAGTTGAAGTGGCTAGAACAATGCTGATCCAAGGAAAGGTTTCTCACACTTTTTGGAGAGAAGCGGTGAACACTGTAGTCTATACTATGAACCATATACTCATCAAGAAAGGCAAAGATAAAACCCCTTATGAGTATTGGAGTGGGAAAAATCCCACTGTGAGTTACTTTAAAGTGTTTGGTAGTAAGTGCTATATCAAGAGAGGTGAGCATTGGAGAAAATTTGATGTAAAATGTGATGAAGGAATATTTATGGGATATTCCACTAAGAGCAAAGCTCTCAAGTGCTACAACAATAGAAATCAGAAAATTGTTGAAAGTATCAATGTCAGGGTTGATGAATCCCCTGAGGAACCTGAGAAAACATGCAACAAAGAAGTGGAAGAGGAACTGGGTATAGCCTTCTAGGAACCAGTTAAGAAAGAAACTTGTAAAGATCTTAGTGTTCCTTTACCGATAGAAGCTGCAGTGAGAGAAGAAGAAGAAGTAAGTGAAGAAGAAGAAGAAAAGCTAGCAGATCAGACTAGAATCATTCCTAGATATGTGAAGCTGCATATTGATCCGAGGCAAATAATAGGAGATAAGGATGCAGGGATGCTCACAAGAAGAAAAGTGAAGGAAAACTCTTGCATGATTTCTAAATTTGAACCCAAGACTTTCAGAGAAGCTCTTACATATGAAGACTGGATTAAAGAAATGGAAGAGGAGCTAGATCAGATAGAGAAGAATGCAACATAGTCTTTGGTGCCAAGACCGGAACATAAAAATGTCATAGGTACCAAATGGGTCTTCAGGAATAAGCTAAATGAAGAAGGCATAGTTGTCAGGAACAAGGCTAGGCTTGTATGCAAGGGATACACTCAGGAGGAGGGAGAAGACTATGGAGAAACCTTTGCTCCTGTGGCTAGACTAGAAGGTGTTTGAATGCTACTTGCATTTGCATCATTTAAGGGATTTAAGATTTATGAGATGGATGTGAAGTCTGCTTTGCTGAATGGAATCCTAGAAGAGGAAGTGTATATAGAGCAACCAAAATGGTTTGCCTTATTAGAAGATAGTGACATGGTGTGTAGATTACACAAAGCCTTGTATGAACTGAAACAGGCACCTAGGGCATGGTATGAAAGACTACACTCTCATCTCGTGAAGATTGGATTTCAGAGAACAAGTGAAGATAGAAACATCTACTTCAAATCAGAAGGTAATCAGATTCTGATTTGTGAAGTGTTTGTGGATGACATAGTCTTTGGAGGAGATGATAAAATGAGTCATGCATTTGCAGATGAAATGAAGAAAGAGTTTGAGATGTCTTTAATAGGAGAGATAAAGTTTTTCATTGGGTTATAGATTCAACAAATGAAAGAGGGTATCTTTATTACCCAGTCCAAGTATGTCAAAAGGTATTGAAGACTTTTGGCATGGAGGAAAGCAAACCGGTTGGTACACTGATGGTGACTGGCTGTAAACTGACCAAGGAAGATGATTCAACACTAGTGTGAAAAATAATACCGGTCAATGATCAGTAAGCTGCACTATGTGGTGCATAGCAGACTAGATATTGCTGATGTAGTAGGCATAGTAGCTCATTTTCAAAAATGTCCAAGAGAATCCCACTTGGTAGCAGTCAAAAAGATTCCTAGATATCTGAAATGAATAGTTGATTATGGATTATGGTATCCATATAATGGTGACTATAATCTCAAGGTATATACAAATGTCGATTGGGTAGGTAATGTGGACGATGATTAGTATCATGGACAAGTAAGAACCAGAGCTGTATTTCCCAATCTACAACAGAAGTAGAATATGTGGTAGCATTTATGAATTGCACTCAAGCAATTTGGATGAAGCATGTATTGGAATCTTTCAAGGTACCTATGGTTATCGGTTTGGTGATCCAGCTTCTGCAATGCAACCGATGATACTCTTTGATGAGTTAGATAAGAGATGTGAATGAGATCGAGATGCCACATCACCTTTGTGCACATGAAGGATTTTCTTGAGGATCTTTTATGAGAAGATCAACCATGTTTGAAGTAGACCTCAGGAATGATCATTCTTCTTAGTGGTATGAGAAGAAAGCATCATGGGTTACTAACTCTCATGAGTGGTGATGAATGCACGATGTAGATTGTCTTGTGATATGTTTGAAATTGTAATACTCTATGCAATATGTTTGGATGATCAGGATTGGACTGCATGTGTTGCAAACCTAAGCATCTTAGGGTTCAGGGTTTATGTTACCGACCTATCTGTTGTTTATAAGGTCGATGATGTTTGTTATTGAAAATTTGTTGGAAAATGTTGTGTGTATGTATTCGAGTGAAGAGATACTTGATACTTGAAAGACCAATAAGAGGGAAACTGTAGAGTGTGATTGCAGATCAGAGGATATGAAAAGGATTTGCCTTGGCATGTAGTGCTGTTATGAGATCGTAGTTTTTCCTGTTGTCTTCTAATCATTTCAATAGATGGAAAATCCCTTTACTAGGTAGCTTTAACAGGATTATTGTAAAACCTGTAACCAGGTGACTCAAGATCATTAAGCTCTTTAAATCCCCTAGCAAGGTAACCTTTAACAAGGTTTCAACCTTTAACAGGGTATATAGCCATACCTTAACCGGGTGATCTCTAATAGGATCATTTCCTAGCAGAACCTTATTGTAAAGTCTTTAACCAGACTAGGATCCTAATAGGGGAGCTTCAAAAGAGTTCAAAACAAGCTTGTGGGTATTCATCCCCACCATGGTTTTTCCCATTTGGGTTTCCATGTGAGAAATCTATGTGTTATGTGTTATGCATTTTTTATGTGATGTTTATGAAGTATTTGGTTGAAGGATTATGCATACAGGGTTAGTAGGTTATGGTATTTTTAGTATACCACATGCATATGTTTATAGGTGAAGTTGATGTTGCATAATTGATCATATTTGAAGTATTCAGACCTATCAGTTTATGCTAGATAAGTTGTTAAGAGAGTTTTTACCTATACTGATTCACCCCTTCCCCTCTTAGTACCGATTGGGGTATCTGTTGTTCATCATTATTCATCATTATCAAGCATTAGGAGATGCTACTTTCATAGTTCATTCTTTCTGGATTATAGTCTGATATTTTGTAAGTCAGTGAGACTTGTCTTTTGTGATGAGTAATGAGCTCTAGGTTGTTGGCCTGATTGCGAGTGAAATCCCCATTATAATTATTTCACATACTATTGCAAAAGTATTATCAGATTGTGGGTAGGGTTTCCCACCATGGTTTTTCCCTTTACCGGGTTTTCCATGTCAAAAATATTAGTGTTGTGTGTACTATGATTTCATGTTTTATTATTCCTTGTGTTGGTTTCTTTGTGCTTTGGTTTAAAGGTTTTAATATGCAATAGTTATGATTTCTGATAGTAAACTGATTCATCCCCCCCCCCCCCCCCCCCCCCCTCTTAGTTTACTCCCAGTATTAGATCTGTCTAACACTCCTACCCCTAGGTCTCCTAAATTAAAAATCCCAAGCTTTAGGCAAGGGAGACCTCCAAGATCTATTGAGCAGATGCATCTTTACAAGAAGCCCATTGTGGAGGAGGTATTTCCTGTTCATTGTATTCAGGATGAGCCTCTGGAGGAACCCGTTCAAGAGGAGCTTATTTATCAAGATCAACTCTAGCTCCAGGAAGTGGAAGCCCAAGAAAAAAAACATAATGATTTCCTTGCATAGAAACTTTATTTTGTAGGGGAGGAAAAGATCAAGCAGTTGGCAATTATATTGAATAGGCCCATGGAGAGAAAATCAAAAGTGCTGCAGGTGGATATTGAGAATAATCAATTGCAGCAACAGGTTGTGGAGAAACAGGTTGAAGTGGAGGAGGCCATAGGGAGCAGTAGATTTGCAACATATAGCATGGAAGATGAGTCTTTCCATGAGCCTACAGTTTCTATAGTTTTTCACCAAGAAGAAGGAATAGAAATAGAGAGACAATATGAAGATTTTAAGTCTTCCTGTGAAGTGTCTTATGAGCTTGCGATTTGTGTTGATGAGCTCGATATCAACACATGCGGTTATGATGTCGTTGGTTCTCCCCTATCCCTAAATGTAATGATGTTGTATATGAGGGCTTAATTCAATATGAAGATGTCTCTTTTGACATTAGGGATAAGGCATCTTAGCTAGAATGTTTTACTTGGGACCAACATACGAAGATTGATGAGGTTGAGCAACAACATGTTGACCATGCAAAAAATATTTTGGTTGTTCAATTTGACAGTATGCCCGAGCTTCAATGTTTCTACTTTAATATGACTGAGGAGCCATCGTATGCAGATCAAGATAGGAATAGGGTATACTTGTCATCCTCATGTGAGTCTGAGGGTTTTTCTTTTGATTTCAACTCATACCAGGTGTAGGGAAGCTATGATAGCAGTGACTCTCCCTTGTGTGAAGAGGTTTCCTTCTCTTCTATAGGAGTTGGATCTTCTATTGGCCTACCCCTCATGCATCTTCCTTTTGCTATTGAGCATGCATTTTATGTGTCCTCATGTGCTTCAATTGCCTATTTTATGTGGATTCCCCGCATCAACAAAGTAAATGGTGAGTTTTCTCCTCACCACATGAACAACATGTATGCTTTGTTGTATACATACATGATACTTAAATTGTTGTATTTGGCTAGTAACTACAACCATGGCAGAAAGGAGATCAACTCTTTCAAAAGGTTCCTCTTTGACAGAGGCAAAAGGCATCATCTACCTCTTATTGTAGCAATGTAAATATTAGTTAGATTTTTTTTTCCAGTTTTCCAAGAAGTTTTCATGCACAGGCTATTCTCTAGAATGGAAATTTTTTTATATTTTATAGGTTGCAGAAGAAGAGAAGTATCTATTTTGTTTCAAGCCTTGATTCTATGCCCACTGGATATCTAAGACTTTTGGTCTTACCCTAAGCAGGCTTAGGACCCCCTTTGAGTCAACAAAAATGTTGGCAATTTTTGTGCCAACCCTTGTAGAGATCAGTTCTGAGTGTGACTAACACATTATGTTAGTCATTGTAGCAGTAGGCTAAGGTTTTGTCTGTACAGGTTGGTGGGGCCAATTTCAAGTTTTCCTATGTGACTAACACATCAATTTCATCGACACATCATGTTAGTCGTACTCAACAGAGCTAGTTGCCTCTTTAATTTTGTAGAAAGGTACATAACATGAGGGATAGTGATCATCTTCAATTTCTAATTTTTGGTTGACCACCCCAACTAGTCAAATCACTTAAATTCTGTCGGCTGGATTTTCCTTAAACATCTTGGGGCTAGTTTCCCCTTTTCTTTTTATCAATAGGAAAATCTCCACAACTTTCACTATTTTGCAAAGCAGGGGACTTATCATTTTGTCCCCCCCCCCCATGAAACCACAAGGAGCTAACATGTACCATAGTGGCTTATTGCCATTTCATGACAGTCTATGCTAATGGTGGTACCCAATTGGTAAAACTGTGAGGCCGACGAGGAAATAATGACACACCATTTTTGTGGGGTTGCAGCAATTATGGCTAAGTGCCACTTGACTCCTATGAAACTGTGAAGTAGTCACAATAATATAAAGTATTTTTCTATTTCGTGAGGAGTAGGGTGTTTTAACTATTCGCCCCCACGAAGTGGCGATAATGGAGATGGTGGGTCCAACCCACCATGCTGCCATGTTTTAGAGTTTTATATAGCCCTTTAGAGGGCTATATGGCATAATCAAGTGTATCCAACACAATGAAGGGCTGATGGCCGAGGTGGGACCTCTATGCCACATCATCATCATGGGGCATAGTTATATAGATTTGATCATTGTTTCACAGCGATGCAGTTACAAAGGTTTTTTAAGCCTGTGAACTAGCAAAGCTTTCACTATTTTGCTAAGAATACAAAGTTTGACTTTTCAAACATTATGAGGTAGCGATAGGTAGTGGTGGACCCGACCTGCCACATTGCATGATCTAGGCCATGGATTTTCACTAAAGGGCAATCAGATGGTTGTGTTTTAAACTGTAGTTGGGCCTTGTGGGCGACTATAGGGAGAGATCCCACGCACCCATCTTCATATAGATCTCTTAGATGAATGGATAATATTCAAACTTGCAAAACTGTTGAGATTTTAAATGCTCTATGCAAGGGTGGTTGTCGATCCAATGGTTGAGGTCCTTTCTCTGTTTTGTCGATACTTGATTTCAGATGCGATTTTGATCCAACTACTAGATCTTTGTGCCATTACTCCAGAATTGATGTACAGGATGATTTTGGATGCCACCCATGCATCTTCATTGCAGAATGAAGACTTTTTTTTCCTACATACGCCATCTTAGGCACATCATTCACAAGGATTTCCCCTTTCTGAAGTGATATTTTGCTTCTCTTCAGGATGATAGACTTTTTTCAGACTGTACTCACTTGCCATCAGATCATTCTCTGGTCTTATCTTCCTCGGATATTTTTGTAACCTAACCCTTTGTGGGTTAGGGCTTCCAGCTGTGGTTTCATTTTTGATTATGTCTCAACTATAAAGGAAAATTTTATAAACTTTCCTAAGGATCTTCTCCTGTTTTCTCTTGCAGAATTCATGTTCTTTTGCATTTGTAAATTTTGCCTTGCCTCTATATGAATAAAGTTAGCTATAGCCTACTTTCAGTTTGGATAACTTGTGTAAAGCTTTACCTTTTTATCTAAATGCATGCTTGTCTATTTTTTGAGTATAGGTGGTTGTGTTAATCCCTCTTAGAACTTCATCTGTGAGCTAAGTGCAACTCCTTTTGATTTTCACAAGAATTCTGACCTTCAATCATGCTTTAGGAAACTAATTAGGATAGAAAGTTGTGCATATTCTTGGTTGATTTTCATTAATATCTTGTGCAGCTATAGGTAGGAAGATCATTTTTCAGTCTACGTGTAAGCCTTATTTCCCCTCTTTCAAGCATCCCTTCTCTTTCTCCCTTTTCCTTGTTAGATCAGTAGATTAGGTTTTATCAGTGTTGGTTTGGTCCAACACTTGCACTCAGATTGGAAAGGAAGTTGACCTTCTTCAAAGATTCAATCTGACATCCAACAAAGTCCCACATTTGGAGATTGATTCCATGTTTCACAAGGTTGGCGATCAAGTCTGATAACCAAGGGTGGAAAATTTTGTGACAACAACTATCTTTATTAAAGCTTTGTGGAGAGCTTGGGAATGGGTTAGATACTTTATTACAAGAAATGGATTAGTCAATAAAGAGTAGATGATTTGGAGTCAAAGATCTTTTTGGTGGAATCTATCTCACAAGGACAAACCCTTAGCTCTTTTGCAAGGATTCTTAGCTAAATCATGGGTAAAGAAAGGGATCAAGACTTTTGATGACATTTTTGATAGATGGAAGATTCTTTCCTAGCAGGAGAGACTTGTTAAGTTTGGTTCCGGGTGAACTCACAATGTTGGTTCCCACTTTTTCATGCATCCTGATTTTTACTGAAATCATACATTTTTAAGAAAATATAATGATTTAAGCTCTAAGAGGTCTCATTTGAAGTAATTAATTGAAGAGAGTTACATCAAAGGCTCTTAGATCAAAATTTATTGGATAGAACCTCTCTACTTCTAAATCATACTTGCAATGGAGTCTCCTTTGCATCTATCAAATGCTGATAAAAAACCAATTTTACATTAGCTTTTGGGGGGTCAAATGAATTCATTTATAAGTTTTGTTTTTTAAGTATTTATCCCTTATTACAAGCTTTCCAAATATTATACTTTTTAATATATTTAATTCAATTAATATATTTAATTTTATTTCTTATGACCATAGGGTTTTCACTGAACATGAACTTCTTTGTTCAATGCTTATGGAAAAATAGTAAACGTCACCCAAAAAATTTTGAAAAATATTTATGCACTAGGTATTGAAGTCCTCTTTCTAAAATAAATAAAAAAATTGATTTTCATTACATATACAACAAATTATGTAATATCACAGTTAACTTGACTTTAAATCTTAATAACATATGAAATATGAAAGATAATATTACAAAACCAATTGCAAATACTAGATATGGATGTTACAAAACCAAATTCAAAAGAATCACTCTCATATCTATTATAGAAAAAAGTTATGCTATACAAAGTGAGTATCACTCTTTAAAAATGTTGTTTTTTGAAAAAAACTAGTTTTCGAGGGAGATAGAAAAATGGAAGAAAATTGATTCCAAAAATTATCAAAAAAATATTTTTAGAATCTACATATAAAATGACACAAATAACTAGTTCACATCATCTATAAATTCGTTACGGTTTAGAAGTGATAGGTGTCTGAATCTGAAGTTTTTTTAGAAAATGAACATTGCAGTGTCAAAGTTGGCAAAAAAGTGTAACCCACTATTGTGGGTTCACCCATCCCGCAGTCCCAATATAGAACCTATTTTGTGTTGCATGCTTCTTTCTCTTCCCTTCCCCAAACTCTCATATGTTGTAATGTTTGTAGTCCCCTTTATTCTTTCACCTAGTCTAATGGCTCATCCTTGCACTATCAAAGCCAAATCTATTTATTTGGCCTTAGATGATAATGAGGAGATCTTAGACTATTTGAGGTGCTCTTGGAACCCCATCCTTCCTGTAGTTGTTTGGCAAAAATCTTGTACCCGTCTGTGGCGGTCTCCCATTGAACCTAAGAAGAATTTTTTTTGGTGGAGATTAGTTTTGATCAGGCTTCCTATCAGTCAACTTAATGGAGACCTTTATATGTGTAACTATTGATTGTTTGTTTGCCAAAGATATTTAGTACATATTTGGCTTTGTGATTCAAAGAAATATTGATATCAATAACATTCTTTGTGGTTATGTTGTCAATCTCAAGAAGGAATATAATGTTTTCTGGTCCATTCTTTCTGTTAACATTCTTTGGGCCATTTGGAAAGTTAGAAATGATAGTCTCTTCAATGGTAGATCCAAAAATCTTACTGAGTCTTTGAGGAGACTAATTTAGCATGATGTTTGTTGGCAGGTCACAGTGGTGATGAAGCTTTCCAGGAAGAAGTTTTAAGACCTCACGACTGATGGTGTGGCCGAAGTCTTCAAATGGGAATTCTCCTATGGGTTTTCATGGGCTAGATAGGAGGAAGACAAACCACCATTTGAGATCACCCTTCATAATTTTATGAGGGACCTGAACGAGATCAAGATGAAAGAACCTTTGTAGCAGCTAGAGCATATCCCAATGGAAAAATGAGTTGAGCACCCATACTTGGAACATATTCTGAATGGAGAGGAGATCATCTAGATGGACGACCTTGTAGGTTGGACTGCTTGGGTTGAGATTAGTGA
Organism: Cryptomeria japonica; assembly: GCF_030272615.1. Taxonomy (NCBI): domain Eukaryota; kingdom Viridiplantae; phylum Streptophyta; class Pinopsida; order Cupressales; family Cupressaceae; genus Cryptomeria; species Cryptomeria japonica. Next base: position 327,216,996 of record NC_081411.1, on the reverse strand, counting down.
CACCATAACCCCTAGTGATGGGGTCTTTCAGTTTACCAAGCCTTTTATTGAATACAATCATAGACATATTTTTTATTTGTCATGACAATTGGGTTAATGATAGTGTTCATCCTTATATATACATGGGCTTTTTGATGTATTGTTGGCTTATGTAAGGGCATTTTTGTTATTATGGATGATAGATGATAGTGTATTGTGGAACAATCAAGTGTTTATAAGTCTTATATGAGTCCCTTAGCTCTCAGTTCTCCTTTTTGTACTATGCTTTCATGATATCTAATTAAAAAATAAATAAATAATGAGACCACTGTTATAAATGAATGGTGCATTAAGAAAAACAAAAACTTCTCTCTATTGGGAATCAACCCTTATTACTTGAGAATATAAACAAGAGTAGTTACCTAAGATATCTTCATGTTGGAAACATGTAATGGTATAATCTTGTCCAGGTAAATTTTTTAGTTCTTTTCCCTTCTTGTCAAGAGGAAACATGCATTCAAGATAGAAAGGTTGTCTTTCTTTATCCAACTATTGTTCTGGTGAAATTTAGTGGATTTTAGTGTAGATAAAATTTCTTACACGTGTTTGGGATTCTACCAAAATCATTTCTGGGTATTTTTCTGCATTCTTTCCTCCTTTCGAAATATATTAAAGTTTTTAATTTGGCTAAGTAGTGTAAAAGTTATAGCTATTTGAATGTTGTCCCTATACAACAATTCTATAAGTTGCAAATTATTAGTTAATTTATGGATTTCTATTGTATGAGTCCAATGACAATTACTACCATTGGTTATAAAGGACAGCAAAACTTTTAAATAAGTTTTGATCCTTATTTGGTTTTTCCTCCCATACTTATTCAGTGATAACCTATGACCAATTAAATTCTGAGGAGATAAATCCCTCTGTATCATTAGATATTGAAGCAGTTCCAAAAGTGTGTGTTGTGGATTAACTTCCCTTATGGGATACTTGTTAACTATTCCCTCCCTAGAGAAACAACTAGTAAATGTTATTACATTAAACCACACTATCTAAATTCAACAACATGAGAATTGAATGTTAGTTACAAATTGGTCTTTTGGTTTGTTTATCTATCATAATAAATGTCTAGCTATCATAGTGAGATGATTGGGACAACTTTCATTAAGAATATTGATTATCCTTGGGTCACACCCATGAGTATATTATATTATTTGATTTACCTTCTCTCTTACATAAATACATTCAATGGGTGAACGTTAGAATATGTGTTGCATGAGCATATAGGTATACTAGATTGACTATGGTTCACGACATAACTAGATTCCATTATGCATGCTACCACTTACTGCTAGATACTTTGTGATGGGTTGGGGTCCTCCAATAGATTATCATGGGGAATCTTAATGCTTTGTGGTAGGGTGGATATCATCTTGATGATGCTCTCTCTTTTGCTTCAAATTATGGAAAGTAATTGATAACGCTTACATAACACAAATGGTAATAAATAACTTTCCATGAATCTTATTGACTAAGATTAGTAGATGAATTCTTTATTAATTTTTTATTTATTAATTACATTATTATTACTTTGAATTGTTATAGTTGATTTCAAAATTTGTACCTAAGTTTGTAACATATAAAGGTTGTGTTTTGTAGCTGCCAAATATGGTAGTTAGACTAGTACTAGTTACATAATGATTGTAGATTGATTTACATGTTAGAGGAAAAAGGGGTGTATTGACTATTTGACTTGTTTAATGATTACATTTAGTTTATTCATGAATCTATCTTTTATTTAAGTGATTATGAGTACATGTTACATGTGGTATTAGAGCTTTGGGTTCAACACTAGGGCCTAGAGTCTACTACATAAAGTCATTTTTCATTAATATTGAAATTTTGAGGGTATCTTAGAAGAGATAGAGTTTTATTTATTTCCTAGGTGGTCCAGTATGGGAACTGAGAAAGGGGGAAATATGACAGATGATTAGAAGATAGTGAATGAGATTGGTTTGTGTGATTTATTATTCTTGAAACACAATAATGTATGATGCAAATGGATGATAGGATGACACCAAATTTATGTGTTGAATTTTGATTGGCTAAACAAAGTATATATACTTGAACAATGCACATTTTGTGATTGATGTATTCCTTGATTTGGCTTACTCATGAGCTTGGTATGGGTAGGAAAATATTATGGTCACATACTTTGATAATTTTATGTGAATTTATTTGCCAAGTTCACTTTTGTGGTTACTATCTAATTAAACCTTTTCTATGAGTGAGTTTGCACTTAAGCTTTGTCATGGTCATTATTTAAGGTTATTTATACAATATTGTGAAATCCACTCACTTGTGAAGTCCAATTGGTTTTTATTGTGACCATTGTAATTGTAAGTTAGTTTCTAGTTTGATTTATGCTAATTTCTCTTCATGTGATAGTCATACTTATGATTATAACCACTATTTTAAATGAAGGTATCCAAAGTCACATGGTGTGTTGTAAATCCCTCATTTGTGCCTATCATTAGGGTTACCTTTGATGCTTCTTGAATGATTTTTTTGTGATACCTTTGCTAGAGGTTGTGTTGTTGGCGTATGATGAAGTGGTGATAATGTATGTTGTCATTGATGTCAATAAGTGGTCAAGCAGGTGAACCAATATGCACCGGTATGAAGATTGGAAGTGGTTATGGTCAACTGGGATGGAGTGGACTAGTGTCAGGGTTCACTAAGTGTGACTATCAGTTGGTAGTCTTAGTCCAACTATAGGGTTACCGATTTGGCTTGTGTGGTGCAACCGATGATGTTTTGTGACCAGTTAGTTAAGGAATAAGGATAAAGATAAAGATTCCACGTCAGATGTGTGCACGTGAAGGGTTTCTTTATGGTTCTTGCGCATGAATATTGAATGCATTGAATGCCTACCTTGGGAATGAGCATTTTTCTTAGCGCTGTGTGAAGAGCGCATGATGGTTTATTGATTTTAAGATGTGGTGAATATTGGACGATGCAAAATATCTTGAGATCTATTTTAGATTGTTTCATTCTATCTAAAGTGTTTGGATGGTCAGGATTGGACTACTTGTAAGTGTAAACTATAGTTAGGGTTTAGGGTTTATGCTAAGAACCTAGTTGTTGTCTATAAGGTTTATGAGTTTTGTTATTGCAGTGGTTGGAAAAAGTTGTATTTTTGTTTGCATGTTGGAGATTTGATACTTGCCGAACCAGAGTGAGGAATCTATAGAGTGTGATTGCAGAAGAGAGGAACTAAAAAAGAATCTACCTTAGCAAGAAGTGTTGTTATCAAATCAGTGTTTTACCTATTGTCTTCTAACCATTTCAACAAAAGGTAAATCCCTTGATTGGGTAGCTTTAACAGGCTTTGTGGTAAATCCTCTAACCAGGTGGCTCAAGATTATCGAGTTGTTTAAATCCTCTAGCGAGGTAACTCTTAACAGGGTTTCAACCTTTAACAAGGTATATAGCCATCCCTTAACTGGGTGATCCATAACAGGATCGGTTCCTAACAGGACCTTTATTGTAAAGTCTTTAACCAGACTAGGATCCTAATAGAGCAGACTTCAAAAGAGTTCACAAATAGCTTGTGGGTATTCATTCCCACCATGGTTTTTCCGATTTGGGTTTCCATGTAAAAAATCTATGTTATGGGTTGTGAGATTTTCATGTGATGATTGTGTGGTTTTAATTAAGTTAGATATGGATGCATTGTTAAATGGTTGTGGTATTATTGGTACAACTCATGGATGATTATATAAGTGAAATAGTTATCAAGGTTTGAGATCTATTGAATGTTGTCTGAAGTATCTTTGTTTAACCGGTATAGTGGTCTGAAGTATTTTTGTTTAATTGGTATAGCTATGGTTAAGTTTAGTGGTGATGACAATCGGCCAGCTGTGTTTCAATATGACAAAGTGTTGAAGCAGTTTTTTTTGTGTGTACAGATTCACCCCCCCCTCTCAGTATTGGTTAGGACCTTAGCAGTTCATCATTATTCATCAATTGGTATCTGAGCACATCTAGGTCTTAAGTGATATAAGCTTAACTGCTTGAGGCAAAAGATCTTGTTTTAATGATGAAGAGGGAAGGTCCTAAGTTCAATAGGGACAACTTTAAAATATGGAAGGACATGATGAAGATATATATAAAGAGTTTGGGTGCACAACACTGGAACTATGTTGAGAATACCTATGTAATCCCCACTGGTACTCTTACTGATGATCAAAAAAGAGAGATGCAAGAAAATGGGCAAGTCATGGAAGACCTTATTAGCAGCTTGTCTGAAGTAGAGTTCATTGATGTACAAGATAAGGACAATCCGAAAGAAGTATGGGACAAACTGGAATCCATTTATGGCGGTGATGAACATGTCAAGTAGACTAAGGAAGAAATCCTTAGAGGAAAGTTTAAAGATATGTGGATGGTTGAAGGAGAGACCATTCAATAGTATGGCATAAGAATCAAGATAGTGGTTGGAGAGATAAAGAGCACTAGTGGAACAATTGATGATGCCACTATTATCAGTAAAGTTCTGAGATCACTTTTACCGATCTATGCAATCAGGGTTGCTGCTATTCAGGAGCTAAGGTCTATCAACAAAACCAAGGTATCTTTAGACTCTATTATTTCAAAGTTGACTGCATATGAATTGAATAGCTATGATGGTAGTGTTTAGAAGACTGAGTCAGCCTTTAGAGTGTCTTCTTCCTCCACACCGACTAGGAAAGGAAAAGAGGTCAGTACCGGTTATGAATCTAGGCCAAGCAGAAATATGGATGATGAGGAGATTTTGATGGAGTTTGAAGCTCTTCTTGCCAAGAGACTTCCAAAAGGCACCAAAAAATATAGAGGTAAGCTTCCTCTGAAGTATTTTTCCTGCAATAAGATAGGACATATAGCTCTTAACTATCCTAACAATGACAATAAGGATAAACCAAAGAGGTTTAGGAAGTATGAAGGAGTAGGTAGGAGAAATTGTCTTGTTGCAGTGGATGGAGGTGTTATCAATGAGGAATCTAAGGATGAAGAGAATGAGGACATAGTATTTGTGGTTGTCAAGGAAGATTTGTTTGACCAGAAAGCCCTTGTCTCACATATTGACAACTCTAACGAGTGGATCATTGATAGCGGGTGTTCTCACCACATGACCGGTGGCCAGAGAAAGATTCTATCTCTTGAAGAATATGATGGTGGTGTTGTCCGATTTGGCAACGATGCACCTTTCATGGTGAAAGGAAAAGGGTCCATCTCACTAAATTGAAAGAGTAGTGTGGATGATGTCTACTGGGTGGAAGGCCTTAAGAATAGTCTTTTGAGTGTTGGTCAACTGAATGATAAAGGACTCATACTGGAATTCAAAGGTGGAGTATGTAGAATAATTGGAAAGAGTGGTGAACTTATTGCCATCGGTAAGCAGACCAGAGGAAACATGTTTCAACTAAATGCTAAGATTAGTCAATGTTTGGTGGCAAAATTTGATGACAGTTGGATATGGCATAGGAGACTTTGTCATATAAATTTTGACAATATTGTAAAGGCTAGTAAGATCAAGGAAGTAAGAGGATTTCCTTTGCTAAACAAATCAGAGAATGCCTTGTGCAGAGAATGTCAACTTGGGAAGATGTATTTCTCAACATTCAAAGGGAAGTATTTTCCACAAAGAACTTACTTGATCTAGTGCACACCAATCTGTGTGGTCCGATGAAAACTATAAGCATTCAGGGAGATCAGTACTTCATGATTCTTACCGATGATTGCTCAAGAATGATGTGGGTCACATTCTTGAAAGATAAATTTGAGGCATTTGGAAAGTTCAAAGCCTTTAGGGCATTGGTGGAGAAGGAGAGCTGTAGAAGGATAAAATGCCTAAGGACCGATCAAGTAGGTGAATTTACTTCTAATGAATTCAATAAGTACTGCAAGGAGAACATGATTAAGAGGAAATTGTCTGCCCCAAGGACACCATAGCAGAATGGCATAGCAGAAAGAAATAACAGGACTGTGGTTGAAGCGGCCAGAACTATGTTGATCTAAGGAAATGATGCTCACACATTTTTGAGAGAAGCGGTGAGCACTATAGTGTATACCATGAACCGGGTACTCATTAAGAAAGGTAAAGAAAAAACCCCCTATGAGTATTGGAATGAGAGAACTACTAATGTGAGTTATTTCAAAGTGTTTGGGAATAAATGCTATATCAGGAGAGGTGAGCACTTGAGTAAGTTTGATGCTAAGTGTGATGAAGGAAAATTTCTGGGATATTCCACTAAAAGCAAAGCTCTCAAGTGCTACAACAATAGGACTCAAAAGATTGTTGAGAGTATCAATGTTAGGGTTTATGAATCCCTTGAGAAGCCTGAGGAAATTAACAACAAGCAAATGGAAGATGAACCGGGTTTACTCTTCTGGGAACTAGTTAAGAAAGAAATAAGTGACAAACACTTGAAAGACCTTAGTGTTTCTATACCAGTAGAAGCTTCAATGGGTGAAGAAGAAGATTAAGTGGAAAAAGAAGAGGAAAAGCAAGCAGAACTAGCTACGGTCATTCCTAGGTGTGTAAGATTGCATCATGATCTGAAGCAGATCATAGGAGACAAAGATGTAGGAATACTTACAAGGAAAATGGTGAAATAAAATTCTTGCATGATTTCAGAATTTGAGCCTAAGACCACTAGACAGGCACTTACCAATGAAGACTGGATAAAGGCAATGGAAGAGGAGTTGGACATGTTGTTCTCAAAAAAGAGAAACCCAAGTTCACTTGCTATCTATCTATGAAATAGACAATCTCAATCAATGAAAATCTTCAGGGCTTGGACAACATACCCACACTTCAAGTTTTGCTAGACCTAGGGGGGGACACCCTTTTGATGCATAAAATACAACTAGTTATAGACATATGGCATCAACAAAAGCAGATAGATCTCACAGGGCTTGACAACTAGGAGGTTACTGCAGATGGGCTAGATCTACATTAACATCTCTACTAAATTGAAGCATGAGATAGGTGGAACAAACTAAGACTACAAACATGAAAGTAAAAGGATATTTAATAATTAAAAATCTCCGAGGATCCCCATAATCTGCAAGGCTAGTGCCTTATCCATTGGGCATGGAGTCATACATCAATCTGCAAATAAAAACCTCTATTGCAAATCCAATTTATTGAGAAAGATATCCTTGTATTAATGCCTGACATTGATACATTCTAAACTCAAATAGAGGATCATACATATCTAGACATTATCTTGAATCCAAAATGATTATTCATAGAATTTAAACTCTTCCTTGAAGAGTACCTAAGAACACCCATTACACTCCTACTTTGAGAGGACAAACCCAAACTCCCTTGAAGACCGGATTTATTGAAAATAAGAGAAGGCCTTGAGATAATCCAATAAACTATATATATGCCTTACATATATGTGACCTACAATAGATAACATTTACAACAAGAAGATACTCTATTACTTGAAAAAAGGACACTGCTATACAAAACTCTGGAAACAGAATTAGAGGTGGAAACACAGAATATGGAGCTCTATCGCTTGCCAAAAATTCTAGAACCTCTACAATATGAGAAGAATTCAGAATAATAAGGCCCAGAGAAGAAAATTGGATCTCATTCTCTTACCACGACAACTACCCTATCTTTTGATTAACTGCCCACACACATGGCCTACAGAAAATCATCACCTTTTGACTGAGAAATAAATTCTAAGATCCTGAGGTAACTACCCCAAAAATATTTTTCATGGGTTACACTTGACTATAAAAATGGATTCCTTAGATTGACAGCTTTCCAACCATATATAATATGTCTATATTTGGGCAAAAATTAACCCTCGGGAAAATTAATCACTCATGCAGATCCATCATTTAAATTTTTTGAATTTCCACTATAATCTGAACTATATTAATTAACTTTGATTTTTTACTCCATTTTCCATCTGCATTCTGCCACATGGCACACTGTGATTCACTTGCAGAGCCATCGGGATGACACCTCATTTGTCCATCTGTGTTCCGCCACGTGGCACCCTGTGATTCGATTGCAGATCCATCAGGATAACACCTCATCTGCCACAAGACCTCCACCTCACCAGTTGCCAAGTCATGGAGGATAACTAGCGAGCATCTTCATCTTGCAGTATAGCGACAATTGTACGATCTTCCCAGACTTGCTCGATCTTTAACTTGCTTGAGCTTCTCATCTGTCGGGCCCACCATTTAGTTGCCAAGTCGCGATGGTTAACTATCGAGCATTTTTGCATCCTGTTAACTTGCCTTTCTACTACAAAATTTGGATGCCTCAAGATGCAGAGAATCCTCCTATCAAAAGCCCTTAAGCTTTGACACTATGATAGTATGTAACATTGCTTTTAAATATATAAACTTTCCCGCTCACCACCAAAGTGGGATAAATGGTTTACAGATTCCCTTGGTTTGTGCTTGGAAGTTTCTGAGGCCTTTTGAAAACATTTCCCTCCATTTCCACATAGGGGAGGATGTTGACAAAGGGTGTAGAATTTGGAAACGCACCTACCAATTGCAATTTGATTGAAATCTAATGCATCCCAACACCGCGTGCTAACTGGGGAGTGATTGGGCAGGGTGCATTGAACTGATTTTATGCCTGCAAATTGCATTTGTTGAAAAATTCTTTGGCTGCTGCACCTTCATGCCACACTCACAGCAGGGGGACTGACAAAGAATTTGGAATTAAGTTTACACCTATTAATTGCATTTGCTGAATGGAGTTTCAAATGTCTCCCAACTCCACTCCACGCAGCCCCTTGCATTTGCCCGAAGGTTTCTAAGGGTTGCTATCACACCATAATATGCACCACCAGACTTCACACACAAGGATGTTGGTATTAAAATTGCCAATTTGCATTTGTTTAGAATATTTTAAGCCTCCTTCTATGCCAAATTAGGAGAAATCGATTTACCTGCGAAGTGCATTTGCTTGAGGATTTATATGTTTGAAGTTTAAAGTACAGCTCAAACGCCATACAAATACACCTGTCATTTGCATTTGGATGAAAGTCTAAAGTGGCTGCTACCACATGGGAGAGGGTTTTGGCTTTGCACCTGCCAATTGACTTTGCTAAAAGTTTAATTTGAAAACTATTTCCCATGCCTTTCCCATTTCATTTGCTGGAAAAAAAAATTTAAAACCCCTTCATCTACAGCCACAGGGAAATTGACATTTACACTTGCCAATTACATATTGCTGAAAGAAATTCATAGGCGATAAAGATTTCAGTAGCCTTTTTCTCATTTGACCATGTAGGGGGAGGTTGCTGGTAAGGGTCATAGAATTTGGTTTACACTTACCAAGCGCATTTTCATTTTTTACCTGCAAACATCTTTGTCTGTAAACCATTCTTGTGTCTCCTCGAAGTCACGTTTTAATAGTAGATAGGGTCAAATCAATACAATCCATAGAACCCTTAGATGTCTTTGATATCTTCCCCACTTTAACATATTTTTGTTTCTTAACCATGAATGATTTAACTAAAACTTTAGCATCTCCTCCAAAGTGGTAAAACAAAATCATAGGTCAAGTCGGGCCCCAAAAGTGGGTCCGGCTAAAAAAATAAATTCTGTTTTCATTCAACTAACCCTTGAAATGCCTTAGGCACCTTGAACATACCTCTGGAGTTGATCAGCACAATTTTTTGATCATTGAACCGAGTTTTGCAACTCACTGGTAACTGTGCCACATTTTCACATTTAAACCCAAAGATGCAATTTAAAAACTGGTCAGAACAACTCTCTGGACTTCACAAATTGATAGACGTACTATCTGATATATGAGCATTCACTCTGCCAAAGAATTTCTCAAGACGAATCCCAGGTGAATAAATATTAATGGTCAAAGATGACCAAATGGCTCTATCAGCACTATGAACCTGATAAAATCAATGTACAGGGACCTCAAAGTGCACACATTAAAAATATCAAATGGTCTCCGTAGATTCCCAAATCTAGGGCATAGATACTTTGAAGTAAAAGGAAGACCATGGAATATTCAATTTAACTAGAAGATAACAGGGTACAAATGGTGAGCTCAAGAAAATGACAAATTTAATAGGTGCAACAATGCAAAGTGCAGAAAATTGAGTAAAATGGCTCAAGAAACCATCTTGGAAAACTGATCAAATGGATTGGTAGGAGCTTGAAACTTGGCATGTGGACTCACTTATATGCATACAATTTAGGGGTATATTTATTTTAACATGATGATCAACTGGTCATGAAATGCAACGCCTCAAAGTAGTCCACTTGGTAAAATCTGCATTTGCACCTATGAACAACTTTCAGGTCACTCCTTGAAATGGGTACCTGATAAACTGATCCAAACTGAAATCTGAAAGTTGCAAAACACTTCATAGGCCAAATGAAAGGTATAGGACACATTTCCCAAGCCTTACCCTTTGATAGTCAACTTGCCCCATTTTACATGCCCCAAAATAGGTCTCTCAGGTTGTTTCACTAAGGGGTCATTTGAAAGTGCAGATGCAAATTTTTTGAAATGGGCCTCTCAAATTCACCAAATTTTTATGAGTCCCAATAGGACCACATAAAGAAGAATGAAACATGGTCCTTGGTACCCAGACCGGAACACAAGAATGTCATAGGTACCAAATGGGTCTTCAGGAATAAGCTGAATGAAGAAGGCACAATGGTAAGGAACAAGGAAAGAGTTGTATGCAAGGGATATGCTCAGGAAGAAGGAGATGACTATGGAGAAACCTTTTCCCTAGTGGCTAGACTGGAAGGTGTCTGAATGCTACTTGCATTTACAACATTCAAGGAATTTAAGGTATACCAGATGGATGTGAAGTCTGCCTTCTTGAATAGAATCCTAGAGGAAGAAGTGTATATTGAGAAACTAGATGGGTTTTCTTTGTCAGAAGATAGTGACATGGTGTGCAGATTACACAAGGCCTTGTATGGATTGAAAAAGACACCAAGGGCATGGTATGAATGATTACACTCTCATCTTGTGAAGATAGGATTTCAGAGAGCAAGTGAGGACAACAACATCTACCTGAAATATGAAGGTGGTCAGATTCTGATATGTGAAGTATTTATAGATGATATAATCTTCGGTGGAGATGATGATATGAGTCATGCATTTGTAGATGAGATGAAGAAGGAGTTTGAGATGTCTCTAATTGGAGAGATAAAGTTTTTCATTGGTCTACAAATTCAACAGATGAAAGAGGGTATCTTCATTACTCAGTCCAAGTATATCAAAGAGGTATTGAAGACCTTTGGCATGGAGGAGAACAAACCGGTTGGAACACCGGTGGTGACCAGCTGCAAACTAACAAAGGAGGATGATACAACATTGGTGAATGAGAAGGAGTACCGATCAATGATCGGTAAGTTGCACTATGTGGTGCACAACAGATTGGATATTGCTCATCCTGTGGGCATAGTGGCTCGTTTTCAAAAGAGTCCAAGAGAATCCCACTTGGTAGCGGTAAAGAGGATTCTTAGATACCTGAAAGGGACAATTGATTATGGATTGTGGTATCCATATAATGGTAACTTTGATCTCAAAGTATTATCGATGCAGATTGGGAAGGTAATGTGGATGACCGGAAGAGCACAACCAGTGGAGCGTTCTTCCTTGGTGGAAGACTAGTCTCATGGATGAGCAAGAAGGAGAGCTGTATTTCCCAGTCTATAGTTGAAGTGGAGTATGTGGCAGCATTTATGAACTGCACTTAGGCAATCTGGATGAAGCATGTACCGAATGGCTTCAAAGTGATTATATTTGAACCAGTGAGTATATTTTGTGATAATACAAGTGCAATAAATATTTCCAAAAATCCGGTAGTGCATGCTAGGACCAAGCATATCGAGATTAAGTATCAATTCTTGAGAGAAAAGGTTCAAAATAAAGAGGTTGTGTTAGAACATGTTTCCAGTAAGGAGCAACTAGCAGAGATATTCACTAAGCCCTTACTGAAGACTACATTTACCTATTTGAGAGGTGCATTGGGGGTTCTGCCCCTTCATGAAGTAAACTAAATATGTGTGCTCCACATCAGTCAGGTACTACCATGTCAGATCTTACAGGATTCATGTGTTGAAGGATGCTACTCCATAGGGGGAGCAACATAGTGGAGCCCAGAAGCTTGTGCCTCCACTTTGGCTTTGTTGTCAAAGGGGGAGAAGATATATGTTTGAAGGCCAATATGCAAAGGGGAGATGAAATAAGTGATTTGAGAAGTGATTGAGCAAAGTGCACACTAACCAGTCCAGGTGGTGGTGGTGATCTTTTAAGTTGAACCGGTATATATTATTGAGAATGGTGCAGATACTAAGCAATGATACATTGAGTATTGCAATCAATGCCAAAGGGGGAGATTGTTGGCATATGATGAAGCGGTGATAATGTATGTTGTCATTGATGTCAATAAGTGGTCAATTAGGTGAACCGGTATGAAGATTAGAAGTGGTTATGGTCAATTAGGATGGAGTGGACTGGTGTCAGGGTTTACTAAGTGTGACTATTGGTTGGTAGTCTCAGTTCAGCTCTAGGGTTACCGATTTGGCTTGTGCGGTGCAATCGATGATGTTTTGTGACCAATTAGCTAAGGAATAAGGATAAGGATCAAGATTCCACATTAGCTATGTGCATGTGAAGGATTTATTTGTGGTTCTTGCACGTGAAGATTGAATGCATTGAATGCCTACCTCAGGAATGAGTGTTTTTCTTAGCAGTGTGTGAAGAGTGTGTGATGGGTTATTGATTTCCAGATGCGGTGAAGATTGGATGATGCAGAATGTATTGAGATCTGTTTTAGGTCATTTCATTCTATGTAATGTGTTTGTATGGTCAGAATTGGACCGCTTGTAAGTGTAAACTTGAAATAGTTAGGGTTTACGGTTTATGCTACGAACCTAGTTGTTGTCTATAAGGTCGATGAGTTTTGTTATTGCAGTGGTTGGCAAAAGTTGTATTTGTGTCCGCGTGTTGGAGATTTGATACTTGCCGAACCAGAGTGAGGAATTTGTAGAGTGTGATTGCAGAAGAGAGGAATTGAAAAGGATCTGCCTTAGCAAGAAGTGTTGTTATCAGATCAGTGCTTTACTTGTTGTCTTCTAACCATTTCAACAGAAGGTAAATCCCTTGACCAGGTAGCTTTAACAAGCTTTGTTGTAAATCCTCTAGTGAGGTAACTCTTAACAGGGTTTCAACCTTTAACAGGATATATAGTCATCCCTTAACTGGGTGATCCCTAACAGGACCTTTATTGTAAAGTCTTTAACCGGACTAGGCTCCTAACAGAGCAGACTTCAAAAGAGTTCACAAACAGCTTGTGGGTATTCATTCCCACTGTGGTTTTTCCCATTTGGGTTTCCAGGTGAAAAATCTGTGAGTTATGGGTTGTGAGATTTTCATGTGATGATTGTGTGGTTTTGATTAAGTTAGATATGCATGCATTGTTAAATGGTTGTGGTATTATTGGTACAACTCATGCATGATTATATCAGTGAAGTAGTTATCAATGTTTGTGATCTATTGAATGTTGTCTAAAGTATCTTTGTTTAATTGGTATAGCGGTTTGAAGTATTTTTGTTTAACTGGTATAGCTATGGTTAAGTTAAGTGGTGATGACAACCGGTCAGCTGTGTTTTGATATGAAAAAGTGTTGAAGCAATTTTTTTTGTGTGTACTGATTCACCCCCCCCCCTCCTCTCAGTACTAGTTAGGACCTTAGTAGTTCATCATTATTCATCATGCGTCATATGCATTAGATGAATCTATGTTGATATTTTTGGATTCTCCTACTTGAGATGATCATGATATTCTTCATTTAAGTTATAGATCTAATGTGTTCAAGATTCTACTATCTCAAACTCTTATCCTTGTTAGTGTTATAATGCCAATTCTTGTCTTCGTGATATGCCTTATATGGCATCACAATTAATAGTAAAACAAGGAGGAATTATGATTGGTTATGAATAATAAATATCAAGAATTATTCATATATGTTCAAGTATGACAAAATTAGCAATTATTTATGATGAGATAAACAATTTTGTGAATTCCTCTAAACTTGAGGGGCATGGTGGTGGAAAGGTGCTAGGTGGCTCCTAGGTTATCCTGAGGGAATTAATAAGTCTGCTTTGGTCAAAACATGAGTCACTTCATGAGTAAAATGTCATTTGCATAGATATTATGATAGAAAGCATTAAATAAGTTGCAAGTGTCTGTTACTTCATGATAGCACAGATTTCACACATGTCGTGATGAGATGCACATACTGTTTAGGTCACATGCGAGGAGTTATGGATGCCAAGATGAACATATTGTCTAGCTCACATGATTGACGAGATGAAAACATTTAGCCATTGATTCTCCAGGCCACATTTGAGTAGTCATGGATGATAGATGAACACATTTACAATGTCATATATGAGAAGGCATTCATGTTACAAACTTAATCTTTCATGAAAATTCTCATTTCTCTTATGGGATAACAAGATTCTCATCTAATGAAGAATAAATGTTTTACTTTTCCAATCTATTGTAAATGAAAGGAATAGATTGGGATGATAAATTGGTTGAATAATAGCTAACCATATCAAAGTGATAAGCAAGATGGTGATCTTTTGTTTTGAAAGAAAATTGTATCTTTAAAAGTTACAATATACAATATGAATAAGTATAATGCTAATATAACTATGCATAGCTATCTTTACTCCTTGGTGATGAATAAGTATTGTTTTCCGAGGGTATTAGATTAAGGATATGTGTATTTTATGAATGATCAAGTCATGATGTATCCTAATGATTCATTTGAAAATCTTAATTTAATTATTTTTACATAATTGTTGGATATTAACATGATCCACCTTTGGTATTCGCTGATATATTTAGGATGGTTAGCGATCTAACACCAATACAGAGTGTTTGATTGATGATTAGACTTAAGGACAATTTTGTGTATAGTGTTGAGAAATTCATAACAACATACTCAACTAGTAAAGCTATAAGGTATGCCAAGCAAAGGTATGAACTTCTCATTTATTGTTATAATGCACAATAAAATTGGAATGAATGCTTTTAAATTGTGATAATTATTTTTATATCAAATAGTCATCGAGGCATGAGCATCCTTAGGGGGGGAGGATGTAACATCCCAATTAATTAGCCTAGCTTAATTATTGAATTATTATAGTAATTGTTTATTAACATTGATTATATTAATGTTTTCTGAAGAAATGTTATGATTGCGATGACTAAAATTTATGTTAGTACAGTAAGAATTCATGACATTCTCTTAAGTCAAAGAGAGACTATCATTGAGAAGAGGATGTAGTTGATAGAGGTAACTTGTCATGATGGAATCATGTACACAGACACTTAGAATCATAAAGCTAGGTTGCACAAGAAAACATCATTAATGTTGTAGCTTTTATGTCCAAATCATCAAAATCTCAAGCAAGGGTGATTATTGAATTGTGTGAAAGTAAAACCTCCTTATATAAATTTGGTCTAATTTAATAATTGTAGAGATTGGTTTTTATTGGTTCTTGAGCCAACTTAGCACAAGATAGTGCTACTGGTCCAATAAATACTTGTATCTAAGCACTCCGTCAAGATGAACCCCAAACTAAATGGGAATTGGCATATTCTATCATTTAATTATTAATATGATAATGAAATAAGAATTAATAGAAAATAAATAACATTATAATGCTATTGTAGTTAATGAAGTAAAAATTAATATAAACATTGATTATGATATTTTAAATATTAAGATATGGTAATCTTCTTATTTTTAAGAAAATTCTAAAATGATTTAAAAATAAATCAAATAATCTAATAAGAACAAAATGCTTTTCTCCATCCTTCCACGTGCCTTCTCAATGCTTTCAAGAATTGCATGCATGAGCGGTGTGGAGAAAGTTAGAGGAAGTATGGATTTTGGGTTACACATATAGGCAAATATAAAGGAAAAAAAGGAGAATACAAGGGGAAGACAAAAGAAAGAAGGGAAAACTCATTTGATAGAGGTGGTGAAGGGCACTAGCTGGTGGTGGCAATCAATTTGCCGAGAAGATATTACTGAAGGCTCATACCATTGCGATAGCTAAAACTGTGATCTCACTTTCTCTTTCTAATGCATTTTGTTTTGCATAATGCCTTCTTTATCTGATGGTCAAATCTTTTATCTATGCCTCCATTATTAGAATGACTTGTACATGGTTTGTTTAGCTGAGAATTTTATTAAAACTTATCCCTAAGAGTTTTAAAAACTATAACATTAGCATCATTTGAAGAATTTTGTAATTAGTTAGTAAATTCAAATTACACAAGTTCAACAACTATTTGAATATTGGAGACTATTTGAATATTGGACTCTACACCTGCGATCACTTTTGCTTGGAATTCTCAAATGACCTAAATCCTCTAAGTTTGCATACGCTATCAGTACCTACTTTGCACATTGGCCTTAAATTATTTCCAATGCCTCGACTTGTTGGGCTGTTATTTTGGGTTTGCAATTCCATGGAAACTGCATTATACGTCTCTTCTTGACTCTAGGAAAGTTCTAATATGGCCATTTGTTGACATTGGACAAATGGTAAAATTGTCCTTGTTATATAACATCAAGAAGAAATTAGACTCTGATATGTGTCATGTTGATATGGTATAAATCAGAATACTCTAATTGCTGACTCCATATATTCTCCAATTCCTAGAAATTTATCACCATGAGTCAACATGTAAATTAATCAAGATTGCAAGTAATAGTTGGCAATAGAGCATTAAAAGATTGCATTTATCCCCTGTACGAAGGGCTTATTCCATCCTCCCTTGACCATGTGTCTTGTACAACTCATAATGAATTACTACTAGCCAATAATGATTCTGACTGCTATGCTGGAAGTTTCCTTCATCTTTGTTTTTTAAGTAATAATCTTTATTGTGCTATATTTCTATTCATCCTTCTCAATTCTTAGTAAGACACATAGTAGGTTGCTCTGATTATATTGAAAATTTCATTTACTTTGTATATTGGATGTGTAGACACTTAAAAATGTCTAGTTAATATGCACTAATTATTCGTCCTATTAACTAGCACTTGCATTTCAATGAGGTGCAATGATTATGTCGATAAGAGGATATATGCTTTGGGTAATATGTTAGAGGGTAGACAAAACTTGAAAGAAACAAATATTGCTTTTGTTAGTAGTAATTATTCATAATACAATTGAGTTGATCTTGAAATGTGGAAATGATGTATGAAAATGATTAACTTAAGATAATGATTATATTTAGAATATTTTTTGTTGGTTGCCCAGACATCTTATATACAGTTGTCACAATTTGACTTAAGACACAATTTTGTTATTTCCTTTCAAAGGAAATGTAGGTTTGTTCATTGTTCACATGTGCCTCAATATCTTTTTCTTTTCTTTTTCAAAGCAAGGTGTGAACAAATGCTTAATTATAGTTGAAAATAAGTTTATTGTTTGGAAACTTTATGTGCTATATTCAAGAGTATGATCATCAACAATGGTAGTGATTAGTAGTATGAATACAATAGAAGATGATCTTTGTGTAATAGTGTGGAAAAAAATGTAAGAGTAGTTTGATTAATTCCTTTATGTTTTTTTTCAGTTGTCCAACCATAATAATATAAGTCCTACAATATGTTTTATAGGTAAATTTGAACACATTTTAATCTCCTCCATTTTTTATAGCACATCTAAAGTTTATTTCAATTATTTACCAGAAATATATTTTTTTGAAAAAAAAAATGTTAATATCTAAGTTTTAAAATTATTATTTAATAACTTTATGATTTAGGTTAATTAATATGAATTCTATTTTACTATTTTACTTTAATTTTTATGGAGAGCTAATCAACATTTTCCCTCAATATATTTTTGTTCAAGCAAAAATTTAATTTTACATGTATAGTTATGAGTTTTAAATATATATTTGGCGATATTTATTATGTTAATTATTATGAATTACTTTGAGATTAGGTTAATTCTATTTAACTTTTAAACTTTAAGATGGTTAATTCTATTTAACTATTTTACTTAAACTTTAAGATTTAGGTTAATTAATTTTAATTATTGTGAATTCCAATTAACTATTTAACTTTAAGAAAAATGCGTAGAAAACAACTTTAATTTCTTCTATTTAAACAACTTGAATTATTTAGTGACACATTGATGAGAACAATCATGCCCTATATTTATGGGGACAACAAATTTAAAGATTAGAAACTAAAGTTACAATCCAATCTTGAAAAGTTAGGGTGCTAGAAATTTAATTAGAAATATTTTTTTCCTTTCAAATTTATATGATAAATAATTACCATTTAAAATAAATTTAAAAATCATATCAAATCATAAAAATAAACTATACAACTACTTAGAAACCCTTCTAATAAGTAGAAATATACAAAGAAAAATATAAATATTAAATAATAATAAATTAATAATAGCTATTTTTTTTCCAAATTTATATGATAAAAATTACAATTTAAAATAACTAATTAAAATATCATAAAATCTTTTAAAAATTAAATTAAAATTACATTTTTTTATAGAAATTCTCAAGACAAACATTTATGTACAATGACATCACATCCAAGGTTAAGCTCACCATTTCCCAAACCATCAATAAGGCTCAAGTGAGATTCCATTAAGTAATTTTGGGTAGGACTTTGTATGTTTTTATTTGAATGAAGAATAACAATTAAGAAGTGTCTATTTTATTGATTTATATCTCATAATTAGTAAAGTACATACAAATTCATCTTTCATGATCGATGTTTCATAAAAAAATATCTTTCATTATAATTGTCTTCATGGATTTTACTTGTTGATCGACATATGTTGGTCCGTTGATTTTCACAGCCTCTTGATTTCTTCTTACTCATTGGGATAACATAAGCTGATGACCTCTCTTCCCATTGATCAGTGCGACTTATCCTGCTAGTCTCATCGAGCATCGAGATAGCTTAAAATGTGTTCAGGCAATGGGCATGATTTCCTTGATGTCTTCCCTTGGCGTAGCTCCTCCTGATATGTTATGTCTCCTCAGCATAAGCTTTGACCCTTTATCGTCATAACCTTTGCCAATGCGTTTTACTTTTGCCAGTGTCCATTGGGGTAAGTCTTACCGATAACATCATCGACTATCAACAATACAAGATTTCTCCATTGCCACTAGTGTGTGTTTTGTCAATGGACTTCATCGGTGTATTCTATCCCGATCACATGCTTCTACTTGTGTGTTACCATCAAGTTGACTTTTGTCAATAGTGCATATGTTCTATTTCACATCGGAATTTCGACGAACATGTGGTATTTAAAAAAAAAAAGTAATTACGTGCCATCATTATACGCAGGCTCAAGGTGCAAAAATTGGGAGGAAGCAGGCACAATTGTTGCAGGTAGATGCTTGGCATCAATTGTATTAGAGGTTGGTCCTTTCGTTCTTGCCATCAAGATTTTTTTGCAAGTTCCTTTGCTTTCCTTGCATTCTCTTGTTCACTTTGTTTAATGGTATCCACTTTGGCAAAATATAGTTCCTCAACCTCCTTAACCTCTCCATTCTATGGTTGCCAATTATAAAGACAAGTCGCTTCATAACTTCTAGAGGGGTCAACATTTCTCTGCAACTGTAAACCCTTCCAGCCCTCGAAATAGACCTTTGTATGGAAGAAACTTTTCTAGGTCCAAGGCCAGCTACAAATTGTAGAGGATAAAACATCCATTCATGTGATGCTGCTAGGTTTATTTTAACACCAACTTGGTCGGTTACTATAACCATTACCTATTCGACAACTTCATACTTGTCATCTAGATTAAGGAAATGTTCCAGTGAATGAAGCTTCAATGATAATATCTCTTTTCCAAGACCACATAATGCTACAACCATGGCCAATGGATTCAGAAGATACCAACCAAGAGCCACAACACGCCTCACAATCCCTGTTGTAGATGTTCTTCTCCCAAAAAAAAATGATGATCTATTTTTGATATTTTAAAATTATCATCTATCCATCAAGAGATCCTTACTAAAGTGTTAAAAAATGCACATGGGCCTACTAACATTCATCCAAGCCAATTCCAAGCACCAGTATGCCATCTATCATCCTCTTATCAACTAGCCTTAAATCAAAATGATATGCTACTGTGTGATCCAACCCATAAATTTTTCCTTACACATTGAATTCATCATCATAAAACACAAGGTGAAACAAGTCCTAATGGATATTGGTTTTATCATGCAGAATCGTTTTGAGTTGGAAGCTTGAAATATGAATAATTTATCACATTTTATTTGTTATTTGCATATTTTGTTATGGGTTAATAGAAATCTGGATATTGTATAGAACTTTAAAAGAAAGTAGAATCCAATCAAATACTATATTTCATTTAATGTTATAAAAAATTTTGACTAGTTTTCTTCATAATGTGTATCTTGTATAGTTTATCTTAATATTAAATTTCTTGTATTATGTAGCAGTTTTGGAAGAATTATCATAACTTTCATTTGAACCATTGGATCTTTCTATAAATTGGAGGATAAGTCTGTAACAATGATATCAAGAGACTGAATAGAGAGATTGGGTTCATTATAAGGTACAAGAAGCCTTTGTCATGTTTGTCTTCCTCAAAGTATGGTTGGTGTCTATTAAGTTATTGTCTTGTAAGGGTGTTTTGAAGATTGAGAAGAGAATTTTTATGGGTATTAATCCCATTGTTGTCAAGTATTCCTGATTGGAATTGAATGTTTCCAAGGTTTATGTGCATTAGAGGGCAAATGATTACTAAGATTGTCACTTCAATTAAATAATTACTGGAAACTTTGAATTGCTTGTTTGAAAATGAATGCTTTAAATAAAAGGTTAATTTATTATAAGTATGATTTCTTAATTGAGATTACTATGAAAACACCTAATTAAATTATCTTTAAACAATAGTAGACCAGTGTTGGCATTGGGTTGTCATTGATTTCAACCAGTATGGGATGACTACTGGTATGAGAGATGTATGTGAAACACTGTTAAGGAGGAATATAGGTTGAGATATCTTTGATATCACCTTATGTTGCAGAACACCGGTAAGGTAAGGAAGATGACCTCGGGGGGTCACCGGTACATAAGTTGGTGCCTGACTTGTGTGGATGAAATGGTAAGGTGATTGGTATTGGTACAGTGCATGACCAGTAAGGACATAATGTCAACTGGTAAGTGATGTGTTGACATGGAGAAGTTAGATCAACCAAGTGAGTGGTTGTTAGCCTACAAAGGTCATCACTAGTGTACAAGTAGGATGAGAAAGGTGCTTGGATGTTGTTTGTGATGAAGAGGTTGAATGTTACCTAAATCACATCAACATTAGAGGAGAAGAATGAACATGTCACCAGTATGCTATGAGGTTGCAAAACAACAAGACTCCCACCAGATGAAAATGCAATCACCATGGGAAGAGATGAGTGACAATGAATGTGCCCACACTGGATCACATGTACCCGTTTGAAGATATGTTGCACAATCAAGGAAGTCACATGCATACATTGTAGGATGCAAAAGACAAGGTGTCACTCCACCGATAAGTGGAACTTATCTACTATCATGCATTGTGTGCATCATAGTTTTGTGAGATAAGGAAGAAGAGGTGTGCATCAATTGCATGAAATCTAGGATATGCACTGAACTGATTGAGAAGACATGTTGAGATGCTGATATATATCAAGAGGGTTTACTGGTATGCAAGTCCACTGATAATATGAGCAAGGTGCAAATACAGATATCCCCCCACTTTGTGGGAATGTGCATGCTTGGGATTGACATGTCTAAAGATCGGTTTAAGTGTTCCACCGACAGTTCAACAAGTGCAGACATGAGGTGTTAACCGGTAGAATGTGAGATACCGAGAGGGTTAGAAAATTGACAGAGAAGAGGAACCGGTAGAAGTGTTTGATCGGTGATCCTATTTGGATTGACATGAAGAGTCAAGCTGGAAGATGGTCAAGATGGATGCCACATGAAGTCAAGGTGGCATACCTACATTTGGATGAAGATGGAATGTACACCAACGAGGTAGTTGCAGAGTTGGTGGATATTGATGGAAGATCCCGCAATTCATGAGATGTGTTGTAGTGTCCTTGCAGAGGTTTGCAGCTCAAGGTCTGGAGGAAAACTACGAGCTAGATAAGAGTGATTGAGAAGATCAAGGTGGTTGAAGGAAACAACAAGACAAATCTTGGTGTTTGACCAAGAGATCAGTCGATAAGGAAAAAGCAAATCGCCAGAGATAGAAGGCATGGTCAAGAAGGTGCAATAATGGCGGAGGTGTACTATTGGTTATCCAAAAGATCTGATTAGATTTGGTTTTCCTTGAGGATGATGAGAAAACCATAACCGCCCATGATTTTGAATTGGCTTTTGGCAGGGAAACCTGGCTATAAATATACAGTCCAAAGACATTGTTAAGTGTTGTTGAATAGAAGAATATTGTGCTACTGTGAAGTGTGTTACTTTTGCATGTAAGAGAAAATAAGCCAAGTGCTCAACAAGTATCTTAGAAGAGAGTGAGAGTGAGTGAGAATCAGGTTGAAGTGTTCAACTGGTATGAGAGCAGAACCGGTAGTGGTTATACCGGTAGAGGATAAGTGAAGAGAGCTACACAGAAGGCAGACAGTGGACCGATAGAGTATAGCACTGGTAAAGTGCAGAGCAATGAGGAGGATATCCAGGAGAGAAGAAGAAGAAGAGGAGAGGTGCACCCATAGAGTTTTTTGACAGTAGAGCAGTAGAAGTCTGAGTTGGTGTAGCAGAGAAGGTATTTGACTGATAGAGTAAGGTATATGAAATGGTTAAAAGATTCACTTGCAACAAGACAACTACTTTTGTAACTAATGGTTTTATTGTGAACACTAAGTTGTAGCTCAGTGCAATGATTGTATCTCCTTTAGGTTGTATCCCATAAACAAGTTAGGGGTTGGTTCTCCTTGGGTTGGTGCTCCTTGGGTTGGTGACCAAAACATTGTAACAGAGTTTTCAATGTGAGGCTGGATTGGAGCAGTAGTCTTCAACAACATTTCTCATCGAGGTTTTTCCCATATTGGGTTTTCCTTGTATATATTGATGTTATGTGATATCCCTTGTGTGATTGCATTTGTGTTGGTCTCTCCACTAACCGATAAGTCTGCATTGAGTTAGTTCTATTGATCGATATGCTCACATAGGATAGCTAAAGGGAAAAGTTTCAGAACCACTGATTCACTCCCTCTCCCTCTCAGTGGTGCATTGTGTCTAACAATTGGTATCAGAGCCTAGGTTCCCAGCTAGATGATCTTTCTCCAGCTTGGGTAGATTTAGGCTTAAGGACACAATGGTTTTTTTAATGCCAATCCCTGCTCCTATGTTTGATGGTTCAAACTATTCTATTTAGAGTTGTAGAATGGAAGTCTTCCTATCCTCTCTAGGGTTTGATATATGGATGTTAGTCATCAATGGTCTCCCTAGAAATGGTAATCCTCCCTCTGGATTTGAAGATGAAAGGAGATGCATATGTAATGAAGAAGCCATGAAGACTATATTGAGTGGGATCACCAATGATGTCTCCTCATAGGTGGACATATGCCAAAAAAAAAAAGCTTATGGAAGAGATTGAAGAAGCTTTATGGAAATGACCCTACTACTGCAAGATCGGCTTGTGAAGAAATTATGAGAAATGCACCTCATGAATCTACAGATGATGAAGGCAAATATGCTAGCAACTAAAACAATGATGATGAAGGAACCCATCTTTTCATGGCTCAAGAATCTGAAGATAAGGAGCACACATCTGAAAGTGATAGGACAATTAGATCCCATCGACATGATGTGTTTGGCAGTGATAGTGAAGGAGAAGAAGAAGAGGGAGATAAAATAGATCTTGAAGGTGAACTTGTAAATGCTCTTGAAGAACTCAGTAGAGTAAGAAAGGAATACAAGCTATTCAAGAATGCTGCTATAGTGGAGCAGAACTGGCTGACAAAATGCCTTGAAGATTCTAAGAAATGTAACTCAAAGTTGAGGACTCAAGAAGAAGGCACCAAGGATTGCCAGTGTGAAGATCTAGCATCTAGGCTAGAAGTTAAAAATGAAGAATATCAATAACTGCATGGAGAAATGGAGGTTCTCCGATATGACCTTGGGAAATGTTAGGATGAGCTCAAGGTAAGAATCCAGTTTGATGGCAACAATGATGCCTTGGACAAAATGTTGAAAAAGAAAAAGCATGCCAAGGACACTGAAGGGTTAGGAAGTGGTGTAAGTGAATGCTCCACCAGCAAGAATGTCCCCCACAATGACATTCATTTTATCTCCTCAAATGGAGAAAACAAGGGACAAATCTTCATAGTCAAAAATGCTCCCCAAAAGAAGGTTGACCTAAGGAAAACTGGTGAGGACTTGCAAACAAAAAGGATGATCGGTGCTGCAAGAAGGAGGAACAATGTTGATCCCAAAGGTAAAGGGAAGATGGGAGAAGACAGCTTCACCGGAAGCAAGAAAATGAGAAAGCAGGAAAGAAGACCTCCTATCAACAAAGGACAAAGAAATGCTACCACCCATAGGGCAAAGAAAGTGTGGGAGAAGAAGAGACTAGATGAAAGAGCTACAAGGAATGGACAACCTAGGGTCCATCCTTGAAGAAGCAGAAATGGAGATGCTAAACCAGTAAGATCTCCCCATGCATGGCAGAACAAATTTGTAAGACATATGCCATCCTTAACCAATTACTTCTTTGCATGTAATGCTTATGGACATAGGGCAGAAGAATGTAGAAAGAGATCTAGAAGGAATAATCTAGGATCTCATAGACATCATATAAATAATAAAAATGTATCTAGGAGTAGATACATGCATGTCTCCTCTCCCAATTATGCAAATATTGTTTGTCATAACTGCAACGGTTTTGGCCATAAAGATTTTGAATGTAGGAAGAGGAACATCTTGTCACATGGAGGTTGTTATAAAAAATTTGCTCTGTAGAAAAGTGGATATAGAGCATATGGAAGTCAGAGACCTACATGGAACCAAAGGAGAAATATTCTTGCAGGAGCAAGAGGTCCACCAGTTTCGATTGCCAGTCACAACAACATGACCAAGAGAAGATGGTCAAACTAGAATGGTAAGATATTTCCTAATCACGAAGTTGGGATGGATGTTGTGTGCTACTATAGCACTACTTTTGGCTGTGATGGGGAATCAAGAAATGGAAGGACTCATCAGCAAAAGAAGGAAATACCTACTCCCAAATCTGAAAATGGGAAGAAGAGTGAGACCAAGCAGGTATGGAGGAAGAAGACCATGGACCGACACTCTGTATCCAATGCACATGTGATATCTCCTAAGGCCTAAAGGAGATGCATAACCTCAGGGGGAGTAGTACATTGAATTTATCATTCATCCCTCAGTGAAGATGGCAACATGGAAGAACATGTTGTTGCAGGTATGAAGGATGGAAATGAGATGATAAGTGTGTGTAGAGGTTGCCTTAACTACACACCTACAGATAAGTGTTGGATCACTACTGCATGTGTCAATAAGTGGAGGTTAACAATTGGTATCAGATGTTAACTGGTGTGTGTAGGATGTTACTGACATGTGTGCTAATAGGTACTTGCAGTTTATGTAAGACAATGATGTTGGAAATCATTGCATTAGCCCTGATAGCATGGAATGTGGAGTTCATGTCTCAGGTGGTATTAAAAAAGACCTGAATGACATGTGTTGGACCAGTGGTTGATCATGAAGGCATGCATATTTTTGGGCTAACCAGTTTGAATCTTGGCATGATGATAACATTGTCTGGCATTGTGTAGATCCAGGATCATGTCATAGGCCGTGATGGATACAATGAAGCTGAAAAATCATCAGATGATCACATATTCATAGCTCGACTGGTATATGGAGGAGATTGGAGCCCCGATATTAGGCCCCACCAAAAATAAGAATCTGAGATGTATGAATCAGGGGGAGTTCAAGTGGCTATAATTCAAAGCCGCAATGCTTGAACTTGGAAGAGTAAGTGCATTGATTGCCCAAAACTGCAAATGATGAAGTCGCAGTAGGAATGCCCAGGAGAATTTCATTGCAAGGGGTATCTACCTATCATGTGGTTGGTTGTATTCATAGTACAATCACATTTGATTCCTACTTGTCAGTTGGCTGGTTGTATTGGTAGTACAATCACATCTGATTCCTAAAGAATATTGGGATCAAACAGGAGGTGATGCAGGTTGACCGACATGTGAGTAGTGTTCACTGGCACATCCCTTTGCAATTGAGTATTTTAACAAATGGTATAGAATTTTCATGCTCAATTGGTGTTTGTTGATGGTTGAAGTCCTCCATCTCAAGTGTTGTGACTTAAGAAGATGTAATTGTATATTTTTATTAAGTTTTATGCACAAATTTTATATTTAAAGATTCAATAGTATGTACATGTATATTTTTTTAAGTTCAATATTATATTATATTTCATGTGTATCTCATTAAATAACATAGAAATGTTACTATTTATAAATGTTTTTTTTTAAGTAAAATAAATTCTTCTTTGACATAGAGTTGTATATAATTCATGTACATCTTTATATATGTGGGAGCTCTTTGTTATCATGGATGTCTTTGACATAGATGAATTATTAGGTGAAAATCCCCCATTGCAACCCCCTCCTCCTCCACCTCCACCTCCACCTCCACCCCCTAGATTGGATGAAATTCGTTTAAGAGAATGAATTAATGAAAACCTACAAGTGGCTGAACAAAATATTATACTATCCAAAAATAGGCCAATCACGCCACCCCATCTTCTTGAGTTTGCAAAATCAATGCAAACTATTGTCGAGGTAGTTAGATCTGTTAATTCTCAATTAGATCAATTTCATAGATGATGACAAGAGTTGAGTGATTTCTATACCAATGGTTTAACTTATAAGAAAATCACTGATCTCAAAATAACCAAAGCTCATTTATGTCCATATTTTACTAACCCAAAAACAAAAGAACCAATGCAACCTAGCCAGCAAAGAATTTCAATTAGATGGTGTGATCATCCAGAAATAGCTAGACACTTTTGGGATAGATGGTGAATGGTTTTTGATTATCCACCACATCGTAATTATGAGGTCCCTTTATATTGTTTGAAGAAATTATACTGTGAGTTTGTAATGCACGAAAAACCAAATTATTTTGATATTAAGTCATTCTAGGGTGTTGGTTGTGGAATGCCACATCATAGATTAGGGGCACATAGTAATAATCCCCTACCAGATCCACCCATAGTTCCACTTATTTCTCCATCGATTCCTACAGGTGTGAAGAATACATCATTCATTTCAACATTAGATGCTTTGACTTCCCTCACAGGTAACCTGAGTGAGCAAGCTACACACATGGCATCCACTCCTAGATCGACACCACATATGTGTACGAGTTGTCATCAGATGTGTGTAGGTCCTACTACTGATCTAGGATCCGCTTTAGTTGCAGCTGAGCATGATGCAACAAATGATACTATGATGACATCATATATGGATTTTGTTTGCTCTGATGATCATCTTGAGCAAGTATAAATATATATACATGTACATGTCAATCTAATACTTCATTAAATATAGATATAAATTAAGTGCATGTCTTTTTTTTATACAATCTAATACTTCATTAAATAAATTTAGTTTATGTAGACAAGGACTACACCAAATGTTAGAGTCAATATTGCATCAACTGCTACACAACTTGGCACACCTTATGGGGTATAGTATCAATTTATATCTAGACATTGTACTAGCTTTTTAAGTTTATATGTTATCATCGTATACTATATAAATTTTCATGTTGATACATTGAATGCTTCTTTCTCCAGGT
Organism: Cryptomeria japonica; assembly: GCF_030272615.1. NCBI lineage: Eukaryota > Viridiplantae > Streptophyta > Pinopsida > Cupressales > Cupressaceae > Cryptomeria > Cryptomeria japonica. Next base: position 327,189,058 of record NC_081411.1, on the reverse strand, counting down.
TTTAGGTCATGACACATCGAGAAGAGGGTGTGAGAACTATGACACCATCTATTGTATGTATTTAGAATTCATAAATTAAATATGAACTCTTATAACATTGTAACTTAACTTGAAATTATTTAATACACATATATATGTTCAATAAATATGATCTCATTAAATGCATGTTTGTTGGTGGACACTACTATCAGGATAGGTTATCCTCATCATTTTTATGAGAGCCAATTTGAAAGCACATCGACATCCTTTGAGGTCTTAATATGTAATACTTAATTTGACCTTATTTTGACTCTTAATTTAAGATTTAATTGGACACTTTGAATTTGACCTTGTACGGGACTTATCTAGCACTACATTTGGCGTTGATACTGCACAAGATATTGCTAGAGGAGATGAGCAACCTTATGTACGATATTTTACTATATGATTATTTAATCAAATTATAAATGTTCATTTTTATTTAATAAAAAAATAAACATGTGTATGTGCTCATGTTCGTTATATCATGTTTTTTATCTTGTATACAAGATGTTACAACTATCGAGCATATAGTACATGCATAACAAGTTAGTGGAGTTGATGTGCACACACATACGGTAAGTTTGTAACTTAATTTATGAATTCCAACTGTATTTGATAAATGATTATCTTTTAATAGTTAATAAAGTATTTTAATATTAGTTTTTCCTTGTACAACATGAGATGGGTGGATTTGGTCCACGTCCTGGGGAGAAGAGACCATGAGATGTTATTGATGATAGTACTTATATTTTATTATTTATTTGTCTTTGATATGATATACATGTACTATTTTATATGACATGTACTTTTTTATGGATTTTACACATTTGTTTACATGTGTAATTATTTTTTAACATTGTATATATTGTCTTGGACATGCACATACTTTATATATATAGATAGTTGCATAATAGGATTAGATCATATATATTTTGTGCACATTAGATATTATGTGGAGTTCATCATGTTACCATACAGATATATATGAATTAGATATTATATGGATTATGTGGACTTGAAATTTTATTTATGGAATTTTATTTAAATAACTTGTAATTAGATAAACAAAAGGTGTACATCATGAACTAACAATGATGATAAGACCAAAGTATTAAAGCATATCTTATAATTATAACATATTTTAAACTAGATTAAAAAGTATTTATCATCATAGATATGCAAAATATATAATAAAATATATAATTACCATTACAATAATAATGATGATAAGAGAAAAGTATCAAAACAAATATATTGAATAGAACTTGATTAAAACATAATTATTTCATTCATAAATTTGACCAATAGTCTCTCATTTATGTATATTACATAAAGTGTAATCAAGCAGACCTATCTAAAATAAAAAATAGTATATTTAAATTATATTAATAAGTTTATATCTCTCAAAATACAACATAAAGTATGCACAAACAATAGTAGTCATTGAGGCCAAGTCTACTTTGACAGACCTGTAAAAAAAATACATATGATTAGTTTTTATAATGGGGATCCATTCAAATTAAAACAAAAAACAATCTATTTAAATTATAATAATAAGGATTTATATCTCTCAAAATACAACATAAAGTATGCACAAACAATACTAGTCATTGAGGCCAAGTCTACTCTGAGAGACCTGGAAAAAAAATATACATATGATTAGTTTTTATAATGAGGATGCATTGAATTTAAAATACAACATAAAGCATACATCACGACTCTTCAAAGGGATTTTCCTAAAGGGTACACAACTTTAACTAGTAATTATTCAAAATGAAACATAAAGTAGGCACAAATAACTTGGTTTTCATTGATGTCTTCTACTTGTGGTAGACCTAAAATAAAATTAATAGATTAGATTTTATAATTATGATGCATTATTTAAAATTCTATATAAAATACACATCATGAATTTTAAAAGGGAGGTGGATTAAGGGTTAAAATTATAAGTTACTTGTATATATTTATTCTGTTATACCAGCTACATCCTCTCTCTTTTGCAAAGCATCTATAATTGTCTCGTGCTTTTCCATAGAGAAAGTCCATAATTGTTTATTAGCAAGCCTGCCATGATATCTATCCAATTTTATATTATTTGCCACTACCAAATGCGAGTAATGTATAATCTTCTTCTCTAATTCATAATCTTCAAATGCGAGCAATCCATTCTTTCTTGTTAGATATTTGTGTAGCTAGGTGCCAACAACAACTACAAATCCCGTTTGATAGTCCTAACCATCATCATCTACTAGAGGAGTGGTTAACTTATGTTTTGGCTCTACACATCGAGCCAACCAATACTCTATCCCCTCTTCATTGTCCTCTGGTGCAACGACAACATAAACATGTCCTGTGCACAAATTTTTTTTATTTTAATATTTAATGAGAAATAAAAACCAAAATATACACTGTAAGATTTCATATATGTACTATTTAATAAATCAAAACAAATTTCAAAAATAATTTTACCTTGTTGTATAAGATCTGAAATGCGATCATAGTTATTTGATGCAAACATCTGATCCATATCTTCATCAGTTCTTTCATGCAGATCATTTGCATCTATGGGTGTCAATGATCTTTGTTTCCATTCTTCAACCCATTCTTTATTCTCACAAAATTCCCAATCTCTGGAAAGACAAAAATGATAAAAGAAAGCAAGCTCCCTTGTGAATATAGTCCATGTGTTTGAATTAGAACTCTTAAAAGAATGTCATTTAGTTGATCCAATGATGGTATTACAATCATGCCGAATAGGAATACTATCTTCCTCTACCAACCAGAAGAATTATCGAATTGCAGAGTTCTCAGTTGATCCTTTTGAAAACTTTGAATTGCACCAATCTACAACTGCACGAGCATCTCTGAATTTCACTGCATCCTCGAATTTCAATTATTCTCTAGAAAGAGCTCTTTTTTACACAGGCACCAGCTCCATCGTGTTCTCCCTTACCATGTCCCACTTTAAAAAAATCCATAAATGATGTACATTGGTTTTCTTGTGAACTTTGCATAGCCAATAAAACATTCTTGCATTTTTTAATTGTCCAGTGTAGTTATCTGACCATATCATATGTTGTTTCATGTCAATTTCTCTTTCCCTGAGATTATCATGAAATACCTCGAAGCAATGCTGAACAAACTCTGACAAGTGTAATCGATTATCACTAACATAGAAATGATACTCCCTTAAAAAAAAATTGTTATCTTCTGCACTGTCATGATCAAGTCTATATATAATGTGCATAAATATGGCCACTTGCACTGAGTTGTAGTATTGTGATTGAGTTTCCTCTTGTGGTTTTAGAGTATAATTTTCTGCAAAATCCACAACTGATACTATTGTTCCAATTGGAAATGTGTTCTTGCATATGCGAAACTATCCATCAAGCCATCAGGCATGTTGGGAATGTTTCACATATTTTGGAACAATATAAATTTTAAACTCACCAATAATTGCATTCACACTATTTTGTTTTGTAATCAATTCTAAATGTTTCCCCATCTTTCCATCCTTGAGAGGGTATTCTATATTTTTTAATCTCCTAACATCAACCATGTTTTGTCCAAACTCAGATGAAACACATTGATGCAAACATTCACCTATCAAAGAATAGTTCCCACATAAATTGCAAAGGCCATAAATGCATGAACATGAAATAAATAATTTCTCAATAGGTGGTTTACAAAATAAGCTTGCAATAAAATCTTTTATAGTTTCAGGTGGAACATAAACACCACAATCCTACACAAGATCATTACCATGCAACATACAACATATATATAGAAAAACATCATAATAGTAATGAAATTGAACATGAGTTTTAGAACAAAAAGATATTCTTTGTTTATTTATTTTAACATACTAGGGTTTGCATTTTTCAAATGATGTTTGACTAATTCATAAATTCATTAACACAAATTCTTCACTAAATTTTTTAAAGAATTTTTTTTGAGTCATGTTAAGAAGATGTTTTGGATGAGGATCACGAATTTTTGATCCCATCCTTAAATTTAAAACATCTCTAGCATCTAATGAAACTCTAATGTTTTTTTTTAAACAAAAGTGGCAAGCCACTGATATATATATTAATAAGATAACTGATTCAAGAGGTCAATAGGGAAAGAATAAGGAAGAAAACCCTACATCTTTGCTCAGATAGAATGAACAAAGAGGAAAAGAGGCTATGAGAAGGAGCCCCCCAAAGATCCGAAGAGAGAGATAGAACCTTCCCATAGTACAAGCCTCTAAGAGGCCAAATTTAGAGTAATGGGGCAGGACAAGTCCGAAAGAAAACTTAAAAAACTGCCCCCACAACCAGTAATCATGAAGACTTGGAAAGTAGAATTCTAGTTGTCGGAACATTGTAGAGCTGCCACGACCGGTTACCGGGTGTGTTATACCAGAACTTTGATATCGGTATGTTGTCCTCTTAACTGGTTCATAAAAGAGCCTCCATTACCGGTACTAGCTGGTTGGTTAAGAAGATGACTCCGCTACTGGTTATGTTATATTGGTGGAAAAAAAATGAATAGACCAACACCGGTAATAACAAGGAGTAGTCAAAAATTTTTGAGTCATATCGGTTGCCAACAAATTTTCTTACACGTCAAGATGAAACTCTAGTGTTATCATGCCAAAATTTTGCAATTAATTGTTTAGTTTCATCATTTAATTTCATGTCCGACCTTTGAATTCTACCACTAAAACTACAACAATGGTTTAGTGGATCAATTTTAATTATGTCTCTTCTTTTGGCCGCTCTTGACAAGGTTCTATGATGTAAGTTTAAATGGCCACTTATATCACTTAATCTTATTTTACTAACAATTGTTTTGTCAACTATAGTAGTTGTTATAACTCTACGTGCCGCATTCTTATCTTTAGATCGACTTGTTTTTCTGGTAGAATCGATGGCACTGGCAACAATAGATACAACTTACTTATATGATTCATTTTTTCTTTTTAGTTTTGCATAAATACCTATTTTTTTCATGACTTTACATATTTTTAACATTTTTATTAATTGTAGCATTAATTGACATTGGAATCTTAACTTTTTATTATAGAAAAATTGTTTATATAATCTATTCGCATGTGTTCTGATTTGTCTCCAAGAAACTAACCCATTAAGATTATCTAGCACATTGCTATCAATAGCAAACAAATTACATTCATTTTCTTTCAGAGAGGGTGGTGTTATATTTTTAATTTTAATTTTATTTTTTTTCATATTGGTGTATGAAATTTATATCCAGCTTCATTTAAATCAGCAATTTGATTGGCATCATAGTCTTGGGGATTTTAAAACATACCAGGATTCGCATCCACATGAACATTTGTATCAACACTCATACCTGTGTTTGGCTCTACATTTATTGCGTCCATCATGATCTCTTCAATGGTCTCATATACAACTGGCACTGAACTAGATGCTTTAGAAGTGTTATTCAATTGTCGTTGTTGTGATCTTTGATCTCTTTGGCATTTTGCCTCCTCTCTTTATGATTTAATTTCATCTGTTGTCATTGTCTTCCTTTGTTTCTTTTGGCATTTCTTAGAACCCATCTTTACAAACTCATCTTCAAAAAATAATCTTTTTACCGAGTTCTTCAGAAATTTGTGTAAAAAATATTAAAAAGTATTGCCAAATGCTGTAAAAAATGTTTGTCAGTATGAATTTCAATGGTAGTGTGGTAAATTGATGCAATATGTCCTTTTTTTGATAGTAATAGTTATTTAGGAATGGGCCCCCATTTTAGGAATGAGCCCCCGTTTTAAAAACGGGGGCCCATTCCTAAATCCAACGGTTAAAAAAAGGAACGGGCCCCCGTTTTCCGTTCTATGGAAGTTCATTCCACAACCCACCACTTGCCTTGGGATTAGGTCCAAGATAGGCCTAGGATGGCCACACCCGAGACATGGACCTGCAAATTTAAATCTCCATGAATGAAAGCACAAATATGAACTTCAGAAAGAGTTTACGTGCTTGTAATTAGAGAATTTTTCTAAGAAATTAAAACCCATTTTAGATTATACTGCCAAGATTCTAAATATTTAAATTTATTTAAAAATTGATTATTTTAACTATTTTTCATTTCATATATACTAAATCGGGTCGAGAAACTTGAAATATTAACTAATTTTGTTAATTTAATAACTTTTTTATTTTAATGAATTTTGAAAAATAAATTATGTCATCAATCTACACAAAATTCTTTTCTATTTAAAAATAAATTAAAAAAATGTTAAGTTTACGTCAAATTATGTCGTAAAATTATGTAGGTCGTACACGTTAAATTTTTTAAAAGATAATTACGGTCATTAAAAAATAGATTAAAAAAATATAAAAAAAAAATATATAGAAAAATATGTTCATCAATATTTAGTGTGTTACAAACCATCTCCCAAAATGGTTTGAGAAAGTAATTTTAATTGTGTTAAAAAGTGTGGGTCGTACACATGCATGGTATGGTCCTAAAACAGGCATTTTTAAAACATAGTTTTTAGAACTCCATTCAAAAAGTTATTTTTTATTATGTGGGTATAAAAATAAATTCCATATTTGGAAAGTGCACTCAGAGAGATATCTTTTATATTACTGACTTTTTCCAAGATTAAATCTCCAGTGTTTCAAAATTTAAGCTCAAATGAGACAAGATCTGAAAATCAGGGAAAACACTTCCACTTTTTGGTTAAAAAGTGGACTCAGCTTCTTGCACTGACCCATACATTGCCTTGCATGCCATTTTTATAAATAGCACATGGTTTTGTTATTGTTGTGATGTTAGCCACATTAAGATTTGACAACAAGATGCAAACCTGTCTAAAATTCATGATGTCAACCATGTTAATCCTTGACAATAGGATCCACACCTATGTAAAAAAAAAGATCCTTGTAGCCACTTATGGGTGTTAGGTGGACTATTCTCACTTTTCAGGAATATTAAAAAAGATAATAAATAAATATTAGGTCATTAAGTTTAAATAAATATTATTATTTATTCGACAAATATTCATCCTCTAGCATTAATATTATGAGATGATATTAATAACTAATTATGTTGTATTTTGTCATAATGAGCTTATTTCATCCTAAAGTATGTACTCCACTATGACAATAATCCAAAAGTACGTACCATCACTTACCACTTCACTTTCAATAACTTCCAAAAATTCAATCTACTTTTCCATCTAATTTTCTCCATCCACCACTCATATCTACTACCACTACCATGTACCACTTACATCTATCGGTAATCAAAAGATATCACTCATCTCTACTAGTAATCCATCTACCAATTGCATCTACCCCTTAGCCTCCAAATACTATAAATAGAGTCCTTGTGAGATCATTTGAGGCATCAAGACTTGAGTGAATCAATAAGTGTAGAGAGTATCATTTCTTGTCTTTTGCTAATCTAGAATAGTGTTAAAACATTATAATATTCAAAATTTAGTGGCCCTCCTACTCTCTATTAAAAAATATCCCCTCCACTAATTGGTGGCTATTGTAAGAAAAACAGTGATGGCTTTATCAAGTGGCACCAATAAAAAAAATAGTGATGACTCTATCTTGGCACTAATAATTGATGAATAATGATGAACGATAAATACTCAACAGATACTGTAGCGTCCTAAAATTGTGACACTTGCAATTTCAACTGCATTTGGGTCTTCACGATGGCGATGCAACACGGAACCTGAATGGAGACCCCGAAACCTGTTTACGACACCAAAAACTGCATTTTTCCGCACCCTGGCCTGATCCCTCCTTGCACCCTGCTGTCCCAGGAGGTGGGACCATGGCACCCAGCGCTCTGGTCCTTCAGGACTAGGGCACCTAGCGCCCTGGTCCCCAAGGACCATGGCGCCCAGCGCCCTGGTCCCTGGCCCTATTTTGGGCCCGGTCTGTTTTGGGCATCGGGTCTTTAAGTTTGCAAATTGGAAAATAATGTTTCCTGGTCGGCCTAAGGTCGGGAAAAATAGTCTATCAGCCCTAATTGACAAGTATATAAACTACATTTCCCCTCCCATTTTGGGAGGTAGGAAAGAGGAAAACATATGTGTACAAGACGCGGAAGCGATATTCAAACATTCAAGCATTCAAGCATTCAAGCATTCCTTCAAGCAATTGAGCATTCTAAGTCTCCATTCAAGGCTAGGTGTTGCATTCAAGACAAGAATTCAACCATTGAAGAGGAGATCACATACAACATACATCATACTACATACATTACACCTTCGCATGTAAGAATACAAACATTCTTACAACAAGGTATCAGTACTTGTTTACATTACAAACATTTACATTTACAGCATTCTCATTTCTTGGTTAATTCCAAAACCGAGGTTTGACCTAAAGGCAAACCCCTCATCTCTAACCCCCCAATCGTCCTCTCTTTTTTGTGTGTAGGTTGCAGGTACGCGGCTGTAATTGAAGATCTGGAATCCTTGTGCAGAGACGAACATATCCCCCTTCGTTTCGCAGATTTTTTGGAGGACCGTGTGCACGCCGGGCGCCATCGTCCCGTCAACTTTCGCTCAAATTTGCAGAACAACATCATCTCGACATTTTACTGCTAATTCCAGGTTTGCAGCTTCATCCCATATCCCTATCTCTGTTTATAAGCGAATCTTTCTTACTTTACATGCATTCCTAGTTCAATCTTTCTATCTACATTCTTTACAAAAGAGGGTATCCTTGATGTCACAACCCTTGAAACTCATATAGAATCCAATCTTGCATTGTGTGGGATTGGATCTTGTGGGTTTCAACCCCTCTTTTGAATGTAAAGTCTCCCCTAAGTGAAAACCATCAACCCTAGTGACTCTCCCTTCTCTCTCCTTGGAGTTGGGGAGGGGAGAACAACTAGGGTTCAATTTTTCCACTTTACATTTTGGTGAACCCGACGTGAACATCCTCATTCTAATTATTCATGGTTAGATCTGAAAATTTTGTTTCCTTAATTACATTTCCATGTTTGATCTTTTGCAAATTTTAGAGGTTGATTGCATAAAAACCCTAAAATTTTCTTTTTAGTAATTAAACTTGTGAAATGTTTAATTGTTAATGCTTGTTTCAGATTTACCCTTCTATTACAAATTGTCAATTCATATTTGTGCTTTAATTCTGAAAATTAAGTGGTTAAATGTCAAAACCCTAATTTTTAAGACCTTCTTGATTCAACCTTTGACTGATAATTTCACTAATCAATACACTTCCAAATCGGTTGTAACTTTGGATTCCGCAACAAAATCACAATATCTTTCATCGCTGAAAATTTGGAAAAAAGTTGCGAGGACCGTGTGCACCCCGAGCGCCATCCTCCCCGACATTTTTTTCGAAATTTCAGGAGCTAGATCTTACTGTATTTTTCTGCTAAAATCCAGAATTTTGGCTGATTTTATCAATTCTAACACTTTCAAAATTAAAGTCAAAGTTGGTCTAGTGATTGCTTGGATAAAGGCTTATAATCATTCAAAAATTGTTTCTTACAGTCCTAAATCTGAAAAGTGTGTTAGCATTCATTCAAAATTTCAATGTTTTATTCAAATTTTTGCAGTTTGTGACTTTTGAAATTAAGTGTTTAATTGCAACAACCTTGATTTCCACTTTAAAATTTGAATTTTGCATGAAATTGAGTCAACTTTTAAATTTCAAAGCCTGCATTGCTTTCAGCATTCCCTCTACAATCATAAAATTCAAAATTTCAGTTTCCCCCTCTTTTTCAAAATTCAAATTTTACATTTTTCAACAATCTTTGTAGGGTTCAATTTTGAGATTGAAACTTTAATTTGGCCTATCTACATATCGTAAAATCACTCAATTTTTTTAGATTAGCTTTAAAATCATCATAACTTTCATCCCTGAAAATTTCGAAAAAAGTTGCAAGGACCGTGTGCACTCCGTTCGCCACGGTCTTGGAGATTTTTTCTGAAATTTTGGGAGATTGTCCTGATTGCATTTAACAGCTTAAATCTAGGAGATTGGCTGGTTTTATTGAAATTTGCTACATCTAAAATTCAAAATCTTCTCTCTTTCTTTAGTGCATGAGTTTTACAACAATAAGCCCTACTTACACTATTCCCGTTAGACGAAGCCTTAGAATTAAGTCCTTCCAAGGTTTAATTACTGAAGAGATGGAACCTAATTTGAATGGCCTTTTTAATGAGGACATGGGTAATTCCTCTAATCCTCTTAATGATGAAGAAGCTCTCCATGAGGTTTCTGTAGAACAACTTTCAAAATTGGATAACTAATTTGATGATTTTCGACAACGGATGTCTCAAGAATACCCTGATAGTGAAGCTCTTTCATTAATTGAGGGTCTAAAATGTATGGTTCAAAGTGATAAGAATGGAATTGATATTTTGTGTGGTATTGCACACATTGTGGATTCAAATGTGATGCCTATGAAAAGTTGTGCCGAAACCTTAGGTTATACACAACCTCCTACTCAAGTCAATCATTCTATCCCTTTGACGACTCCTATTGCTAGTATACCTACTTTTACATCAAACATAATGACTACTTCAATACAAGACATTCCACCTATGATCACTAGTCATGGGGGCAATCCCTGTTCTTCAATCAACCCTCTTCCTTCATTCAATCTGACTTCTTCATTCATTCCTTCAATGAGTGTTCCTATTATATCTCCACAAATGAACATGACGCAAGGGGGCAATTCATTTAACCATTCCATTCCTCCTTGTAGTGTTCCTCCTTTCCACTCATCTCCTATGAATTACTATCATAGTGTCCCACCACCTTACTCTCTACCTTCTTTCAATAACATAACACATCCATCACAATCTAACACGTCTAATATGAACTCTTCGACTGAAGCGACCATTAACAATCTTGCACAAACTGTCTCTTCTTTACAACAACAAATTGCCTCTATGAATCAATCTAAGTTTAGTGTGCCCACATTTGATGTTGCGAGCCCACTTTCTCTTGACATTGTTCGAGCTATCCCCCCTAAACATGTTGAAATTCCGCATTTGGAGCTTTATAATGGTAAGGATGATCCTCTAACACATGTTAAGACCTTTCAAACAATATGTACCGATTTTGCTTATGACCAAAGGTTGCTTGCAAAACTGTTTACTAGAACATTAAGAGATAAAGCCCTACAATGGTATTGCTCGTTACCTTCCTATTCTAGTACATCTTTCGAACAACTTGCAAATGCTTTTATTCAACAATTTCAAAACAATATAAGTCCTAAAGTTACTTTGATTGATTTAATGCATTGTAAACAAGGTGTTAAAGAAAAAGTGACTGATTTCATTGGTAGATATAAGCATTTGTATGCTCAAATTTCTTTTCCAGTGCCTGACAATGATATTCAAAGAATATTTATTTCTAATTTACAAAAAGAAATTAGAGAAAAACTTTTGTTTTCTGAGTTTACTTCTTTCCAACAGTTGTGCGCAACTCTTCACAATTATCAACTGACTGTGAGTCAAATGGAACAAGCAAATCTTATGGCTCTTAGTGATAAGGGTGATAGTAGTCAACAACCATTTGGGAAGTTTAAACCGAACAGAGAGTCCACTAAATTCAATGAAAACATCATCAACAACAATGTGAATGCGGCATTAGGTGTGCCTCCTATTTCTAAGTTTTTCAAGAAAGAAAGAAAGTTTACTCCTTTGAATGAATCATTGCATAGTATTATGAATAAGTTATTGGAACAAAATGTGCTTACTCTTCCTCCTATAAAGCAAATAGATCTTGCAAAGATTAACTCACCCTATTTTGATAACAAATCTTTTTGTCAATTTCATCATCATCCTGGGCATGATACTGAAAAATGTTTTGCTTTAAAGGGTAAAATTCAAGATTTGATTGATAATAATACTATCTTTGTTTCTGGTGTGAATGATAAAGGCAACACATTTGTAGCTCCTCCTAACCAAAATCTTTAGATTTTTACTAATCCATTGCCTTCTCATACCTCTAATGCGATTGATACTACTGATTCCTCTATCTCACCTGATGATCTTGTGTCCATGACTCCGAATGTGATTAACTTTGTAGAGCAGTGGAAAATCCCTAAAGAACCTTCCATCACATTTGATTCTAGTGAAACTATCAGGGCACCTGATGGTCCTTTATATATAGTTGCAAAAGTCAAGAATACACCTTGCCGTGGAGTGCTTATTGATCCTTCTTGTATGGTTAATATCATTACTGAAGAATTTCTTTTTACTTTGCAATTGAATCAAGTGATCTATGACGAAACAAATGTGGTTGTGAAACTATTTGATGCATTTTCTTCTCCTGCAATTGGTTCTATTACATTACCCATTGAGGTCCATAACAAATCCCTTGATGTGGACTTTGCTATTATTCCATCATCCGAACAATTTCGTGTGAAGCTAGGCTATCCTTGGCTGTCTTCCATGAAAGCTATTGCTTCTCCTATTCACAAGTGTTTGAAATTTCCCCATAATGGTGAATTTGTTACTGTCAATCATAGTCTCTTTAAACCAACTGAAAGAACTTCTAGCGTTCCTATTGATTACTTTTGGCCTAAACAATTCCAATCTCTTCCTCCGCGAAGTGATCATCTTTTCAAATCTTATCAAAAGTGGAAAAAAGATATGATCCTATCTCTAAGTGAACCTAGAACACCCAAACTTGATATTCCTATCATTCTTGAGAAGGAAGTTCTTCCTTTGAAAAATAAAACTAATGTCTTTCCTCAAGAAGATTCCCAACCCATCCCTATGAATGTGACTATGCCTATGACTAATAAACTTCCTAAAAGTAGACCTATCCCTCCTCGTCATGATGGACTTGGTCTCCTTCCTAAACCAAGTATTCCTCCCTTATATGGAGCAGTTCCTCCTCCTTCCTCTTATGGAGGTAGAAGAGACCTTCCTCTTCTCCTATTGTTCAACCTAAGAGACCACAACCTAAACACCCAAGTGATAGGGATGAAAACATTCCTCCTCCTTGGCAACTTCCTACTAAGACTAGACGAAATCGTTCTGCACGTGAACGCCGCCGAAAGCATCGTCTTAGAGCTCAGGCAGCTGCTTCTCAAACTTTGCAATCCCCAAAAACACCTTCAGCCAGTATTATTCCATTTTCTCCTCAGGCGACGATTGAGCCGAAATCTCCTAAACATAAGATGCATGATGGTCTTGATCCTGTGCAAGTTAAAGATCCTATTTTTATAAATCTTGATGATGATATAGATGAAAATGTTATTCATGATGAAAATATTACTCCTATTCACTCTGATAGTGAATATGAATATGTTGATGTTGATAACCATTTATCTAACGAATTTTCTAAAGCACTTATCCTAGCTCCTAGACAAGAACAACGTGGCTCGGAACATGAACATAGCCCTTGTTTGGATCTTGTGATAGCTCCATCTGCTGTGTTGGATGTTCCTCCTCTAGCGTGTTTCCTACCTTCCCGAAATATTGATCAGAAAGATCGGGGGGTAGATGACGTGCTAGACTAGTTTCATTAGCATAGCAGACTCTCTCCTCCTCTCTTGATCTCTTTTGTTACTTCTTCTATGTGTTATTCTTATTCTTCTATTTGTTGTCCTTAGTGTTGTCTACTTGAGGATGATGCAAAACATTGAGATCTCTTTTGGTCTCTCTCATGTTGACTCAAAAGACACATGTGTTCCCTTCTTCTAGGTGACCTTCCTTGATTGGGGAATGAAGAACAATTATGCATACATACATATGATATACATGAATTATCATACAACATACTGACCCCGAGGAAAGCAAAGTCACCTTGTGCTTTGTGTTTTGTGTCTATTATCCTTGGGCTTATCTCACACTTGGGGGCTAAATCCTTGTGATAACGTGCTCCTTTCTCATTTCTTATATGTATCACTACCTTAAAGCAATCACCCCCGGTGAGGCATGTGTGATCGCTTTAACGTAGGGGGGCATACATCCCGTCCATATCTTTTCAAGATACTTGAAAATTTCTTGACAAATTTAGCTTTTCCTTGAAAATTTTTGATATCTTTCTTGCATGACTCATAGTGAGGGAACCTTACTACTGATAGTCATGGTTCTCCCTCATGATCTTCCCTTTTACTTTGTCAATTGAAGTCGTAAGATGCTTAGTCCACTAGGGGCTTGGTGTATCTTGCCTCCTTGACGTGGTGAAAGTTTTTCAATATTGTTTCCTTGTACTTTACCGGAAGTATGAGCGTACGCTTATACTCCCGCTAAAGTGGGGGCTAAATGTAGTGTCCTAAAATTGCGACACTTGCAATTTCGACTGCATCTGGGTCTTCACGATGGTAATGCAACACGAAACCTGAATGGAGACCCCAAAACCTGTTTATGACACCAAAAACTGCTTTTTTCTGCACCCTGGCCTGATCCCTCCTTGCACCCTGCTATCCCGGGAGGTGGGACCATGGCGCCCAGCGCCCTGGTCCCTGGCCCTATTTTGGGCCCGGTCTCTTTTGGGCATCAGGTCTTTAAGTTTGCAAATTGGAAAATATTGTTTCCTGGTCGGCCTAAGGTCGGAAAAAACAGTCTATCAGCCCTAATTGACATGTATATAAACTACATTTCCCCTCCCATTTGGGGAGGTAGGAAAGAGGAAAATATATGTGTACAAGATGCGGAAGCGATATTCAAACATTCAAGCATTCAAGCATTCAAGCATTCCTTCAAGCAATTGAGCATTCTAAGTCTCCATTCAAGGCTAGGTGTTGCATTCAAGACAAGGATTCAACCATTGAAGAGGAGATCACATACAACATACATCATACTACATACATTACACCTTCGCATGTAAGAATACAAACATTCTTACAACAAGGTATCAGTACTTGTTTACATTACAAACATTTACATTTATAGCATTCTCATTTCTTGGTTAATTCCAAAACCGGGGTTTGACCTAAAGGCAAACCCCTCATCTCTAACCCCCCAATCATCCTCTCTTTTCTGTGTGTAGGTTGCAGGTACGCGGCTATAATTGAAGATCTGGAATCCTTGTGTAGAGACGAATAGATCCCCCTTCATTTCGCGGATTTTTTGGAGGACTGTGTGCACGTCGGGCGCCATTGTCTCGTCAACTTTCGCTCAAATTTGCAGAACAACATCATCTCGACATTTTACTGCTAATTCCAGGTCCGCAGCTTCATCCCATATCCCTATCTCTATTTATAAGCGAATCTTTCCTACTTTACATGCATTCCTAGTTCAATCTTTCTATCTACATTCTTTACAAAAGAGGGTATCCTTGATGTCACAACCCTTGAAACTCATATAGAATCCAATCTTGCATTGCGTGGGATTGGATCTTGTGGGTTTCAACCCCTCTTTTGAATGTAAAGTCTCCCCTAAGTGAAAACCATCAACCCTAGTGACTCTCCCTTCTCTCTCCTTGGAGTTGGGGAGGGGAGAACAACTATGGTTCGATTTTTCCTCTTTACAGATACTGACATGGGGGGGGGTGAATCAGTATAGATAAAAAAACTTCCTTAAACAACTTAAACTACAAAGATTGCACTAATTGGTAAACAATATCACTGATCTAAATTAGGGCACTACTGGTAAAACACAGTGAGACTGTGAAAGACATAAATCGGTAACATCTAGATCATCACAAAACCTAATATCTCATTTCCACTTCACCCATATGCTTAAACAAGTAATACATCATAAGAAGTATAATGACCACTGGATCAGCATGCTTTACCGCTTAACAAAAAACACTAATCATCACATGAAATAGCATCACACATGACACACTTATTTTTTCACGTGGAAACCCAACTGGGAAAAACCACGTTGGGGATGAATACGCACAAGTTGTTCTTGAACTCTTTTGAAGTCCGCTCTATTAGGAGCCTAATCTGGTTAAGGACTGTACAACAGGTTTTGCTAGGAACCGATCCTGCTAGGGATCATCTAGTTAAGGGTTGGCTAAATACCTGGTTAGAGGTTTAGACCCTGTTAAAGGTTACCTTGTTAGAGGATTTAAAGAAATCAATGATTTTGAGTCACCTTGTTAAAGGATTTACAAAAATATTGTTAAAGCTACTCGGTAAAGGGATTTTCCAGCTACTAAAATGGTTATAAGTCAACAGGTAATACACTGATTTGATAACAACACTTAATGCCAAGGCAGGTCTACTTTAGTTCATTTACATCTGCAATCACACTCTACAGATCTCTACTCACTGCACTAGTCTAGCAAAAATCAAGTATCTCTTCACTTGGATACACACACAACATTTGCCAACAACTTCAAATGAGAATCATCATCGACCTTATAGACAATTAGGTTGGTAGCCAAAACCTAAAACCCTAAGCATCTAGGTTAACAATACAGTCAATCCAATCCTGACCGTTCAATCACATTTCATAGGGTAAAACAATCTTGAACAAATCTCAAGACGTTCTCTATCATTCATTCTTCACCGCTTCTGGAAGCTGATAACCCATCACGCGCTCTCCACCATTTATTGAGACTTCACACATTCCTGAGGTGGATAGAATCAATCTTCTTCATGCAAGATCCTCAAGGAAATCATTCATGCACACAAGGAAGATGTGGCAACATGATCTGATCTTCATTTCAAAGCTAACTCATCATAGGATGTCATCAGTTGAATCACACAGACTTGGAATGCATCAAACGGAAACCCTGAAGCCAAGACTACGAACCGGTAGTCATATCAAATGAAACCCTGATACAAACCTTGCATATATTGGTTCACATTCCAACATATCGGTTCACCTTTTCACATATACCGGTTCACATCATCATACCGGTTCACTTCATACCATCATACCGGTTCTCTTGCCAGTTTGCTTTCTTCAATATAGCAACTCATACTTTAGCATGTTGACATCAATGACAACATACAATATCATCATGTCATCAAACTCTGCACATATGCCAACAATCTCCCCCTTTGGTATTGATGGCAATATACAAAGATATCTTTCCGCTTCACATCTTCTCCCTAATCTCTTCCATATTATGTCTTCAAAATTGCAAATATCTTCTCTACTTCACATCTTCTCCCCCTTTGACAACAATGCTAGAGTGGAGGCACAAACATGTTCCATTATGCTGCTCCCCCTGAGGAGTAGCATCCTTCAACACATCAACCCTGAAATGACAAGAAATACCTGGCTGATGTGGAGCACATGCCTTTAGTTCACCTCTTGAAGGGGCAACACCCCTAATTCACCTCTTAAATAGGTAAATATAGCCTTCGGTAGAGGCTTGGTGAATATATCTGCTAACAGCTCCTTATTGGAAACATGTTCCAATACAACTTCTTTATTCTGAACTTTCTCCCTCAAGAAATGATACTTGAGCTCGAAGTTCTTGGTTCTAGCATGCAAAACTGGATTCTTGGAAATATTAATTATACTTGTGTTGTCACAAAATATACTCATCGGTTCAGATACAGGGACTTTGAAACCACTTAATACATGCTTCATCCAAATTGTCTGAGTATAGTTCATAAATGCTACTACATATTTTGCTTCTGCTATAGACTAAGAGATACAACTCTTCTTCTTACTCATCCATGAGACTAGTCTACCACCAAGAAAGAATGCACCACTGATTGTGCTCTTCCGGTCATCCACATTACCAGCCTAATCGGCATCTGTAAACACTTTGAGATTGAAATCATTAATGTATGGATACCACAATCCATAATCTATAGTTCCCTTTAGATATCTAAGAATCCGCTTGACTGCTACCAAGTGGGATTCTTTTGGAATTTTTTGGAAACGTGTAGCAATGCCCACTTCATGTGCAATGTCTGGTATGTTGTGTACTACATAGTGTAACTTACCAATCATTGACCGGCATTCCTTCTCATTCACCAATGCTGAGTCATCTCTTTTGATAATTTACAACCGGTCATCATTGGTGTACCAACCAGTTTACTGTCTTCCATGCCAAAGGTCTTCAACACTTCTTTGACATACTTAGACTGAGTGATAAAGATACCATCTTTCATTTGTTGAATCTGTAGTCTAATGAAGAACTTAATCTCTCCGATTAGTGACATCTCAAATTCCTTCTTCATTTCATCCGCAAATACATGGCTCATCTTGTCATCTCCACCAAAAATTATGTCATCAACAAACACTTCACAGATCAGAATCTGATCTCCTTCTGACTTCAGATAGATATTGCTATCTTCACTTGTTCTTTAAAATCCAATCTTCACAAGATGGGAGTGTAAATGTTCATACCATGCTCCAGGTGCTTTCTTCAATCCATACAAGGCTTTATGTAGCCTACACATCATATCACTGTCTTCTGATAGGGAAAACCCATCTGGTTGCTCTATATACACTTCCTCTTCAAGTATTCCATTTAGAAATGCAGATTTCACATCCATTTGATATACTTTGAATCCCTTGAAGGCTGCATATGCAAGAAACATTCAAACTCTTTCCAATCTAGCTACTGGAGCAAAGGTTTCTCCATAGTCTTCTCCTTATTCTTTTGCATATCCCTTACATACCAGTCTTGCTTTGTTTCTTACCACTGTGTCATCTTCATTCAGCTTGTTTCTAAAAACCCATTTGGTGCCAATAACATTTTTATGTTCAGGTTTGGGTACCAAAGACCATGTACCATTCTTTTCTATCTGGTCAAGTTCCTCCTCCATAGCCTTAATCCAATCTTCATCTTTGTGTGCCTCTTTAAATGTATTGGGCTCAAATTGAGAAATCATGCAAGAATTTTCTCTGACCTTTCTTCTTGTAAGAATCCCTACATCCTTATCTCCTATGATCTACTTTGGATCATGATGTAGCTTTACATACCTAGGAATGATCTTAACTGATTCCTCTTGCTTTTCTTCTTAATCCTCATCTTCATTAGCATCTACTGGTGCAGGAGCACTATTACTGGTACTTGGTTGTTTTGCAACTGGTTCCCAGAAGGTTACATCCAGTTCATCTATCGCTTGCTCACTGCCAGTTTCCTTAGGTTTCTTAGAGGTTTCATCAACTCTAACATTGATACTTTCAACAATTCTCTGAATCCTATTGTTAAAACACTTAAGAGCTTTTCTCTTGGTGGAATACCCTAGGAATATTCCCTCATCACATTTTGCATCAAACTTGCTCTGGTGTTCACTCCTCTTGATATAACACTTGCTACCAAACACTCTAAAGTAGCTAACTACTAGAGTTTTACCAGTCCAATACTCATAAGGAGTTTTATACTTACCTTTCTTGATGAGTACCCGATTCATAGTGTAGACTGTAGTGCTCACCGCTTCTCTCCAAAAAGTGTGAGCAACCTTCCCTTGAATCAGCATCATTCTGGTTGCTTCAACTACAACCCGCTTGTTCCTCTCTACTAGGCCATTTTGCTATGGAGTACTGGGGGCAGACAGTTGCCTCTTGATGTTGTTCTCTTCACATTACTTATTGAATTATCTAGAGGTGACCTCACCTCCTTGGTCGGTTCTAAGGTATTTTATCCTCTTACCGCTTTCCTTTTCAACTAGTGCTCTAAAGGCTTTGAACTTTCCAAAAGCTTCAGACCTGTCTTTCAAGAATGTGACCCACATCATTCTTGAGCAATCATTAGTAAGAATCATAAAGTACCTATCTCCCTGAATACTCCTAGTTTTCATAGGACCACACAAATCAGTATGCACAAGATCAAGTAAATTATCTGTTGTGAAAGATTTACCTTTGAAGGTTGAGGAAGACATTTTCCCTAGTTGACATTCTCTGCACAAAGGATTCTCTAGTTTGATCAACACAGGCAATCCTCTAACTGCCTTGATCTTACTAGCCTTCACAATATTATGAAAATTTGCATGGCAGAGTCTCCTATGCCATATCCAACTGTCATCAAACTTAGCCATTAGACATTGACTGATATTTGTATTTAACTAAAATAAGTTACCTTTGGTCTACATACTGATGGCCATCAGTTCACCACTCTTTCCTTTTATTTTGCACACTCCATCTTTGAATTCTAGAGTAAGTCCTTTATCATTCAACTAAGCAACACTCAAAAGGTTATGCCTAAGACCTTCTACCCAATACACATTATGAGCACTGCTTTTTCCATTTAGAGAGATGGACCCTTTGCCTTTTACCATACAAGGTGCATCATTACCAAATTGGACTACACCTCCATCATACTCTTCCAGACACAAAAAATTTCTCCGATCACCAGTCATGTGGTGAGAACAACCACTGTCAATAATCCACTCATTAGAATTATCAAAGTGGGAGACAAGAGCCTTCTTGTCTGACACTTATTCTTTGACAGCTAAAAACACTATGTCTTTTCTTTCTTCATCTGATGATTCATCATCAGTGACACCTTCATCAACTGCAACAAGATAGTTTCTCCTATTTCCTCCTTTGAAATTTTTAAACTTCTCCAGTTTATCCTTATTGTCACTATTAGGACAGTTGGCAGCAATGTGTCCTATCCTATTGCAAGAAAATCATTTGAAAGGGATCTTACCTTTGTATTTTCCAGTTCCCTTAGGAAGTCTCTTTGCCAGAAGAGATTCAAATTCCATCAGGATCTC
This sequence comes from Cryptomeria japonica, assembly GCF_030272615.1. Lineage (NCBI taxonomy): Eukaryota > Viridiplantae > Streptophyta > Pinopsida > Cupressales > Cupressaceae > Cryptomeria > Cryptomeria japonica. Next base: position 327,168,475 of record NC_081411.1, on the reverse strand, counting down.
CTCATCATCCATATCTTTGCTTTATCTAGGTTCACAGCTGGTACTAACTTCTTTACCCTTTCTAGATAGTGCAACAAATGCTTTAAATGCTGAATCAGTCTTCATAACACTTCCATCATAATTGTTTAGCTCATATGCGGTCAACTTAGCAATGATGGAATCAAGGGATACCTTTGTCTTGTCAATAGATCTCAACTCCTGAATAGCAGCAACCCTTATTCCATAGACCAGTAATAAGGATCTCAAAACTTTGCTGACAATGGTGGAATCATCCATTGTACCTCCTGTACTCGTGATGTCTCCAACAACAATTTTAATCCTTATCCCATATTGTTGAATGGTCTCTCCTTCAACCCTCCTCATGTCTTCAAACTTTCCTCTAAGGCTTTCTTCCTTAGCTTGCTTCACATGCTCATCACCACCATAGATAGACTCCAGAGTATCCCATACATCTTTGAGATTATGTTTTTCCTGAACATATATAAACTCAACATCAGATAGACTGTCGATAACAGCTTCGATGACTTGCCCATTCTCCTGCATTTCTCTTCTTTGATCATTAGTGAGAGTAATGGTAGGGACAACATAAGTATTCTCAACATAGTTCCAGTGTTGAGCACCCATACTTTTAATGTATATCTTCATTCTGTCCTTCCATATCTTAAAGTTATCTATGTTGAACTTAGGACCTTCCCTCTTCATCATTAGAATAGGATCTTTTCCTCAAGCGGTTAAGCTTATAGCACGGAGGACCTGGAGTATGCTCTAATACCAATTGATGAATAATGATGAACAGTAAATACTCAACAGACATTGAGAGGGGGGGAGGGTGAATCAGTATAGACAAAAACTTCCTTAAACAACTTAAACTGCAAAGACTGCACTTACTGGTAAACAATATCACTGATCTAAATCAAGGCACTACTGGTAAAACATAGTGAGACTGTGAAAGACATAAACTGGTAACATCTAGATCATCACAAAACCTAATATCTCATTTCCACTTCACCCATATGCTTAAACAAGTAATACATCATCTTAAATATAATGACCACTAGATCAACATGCTTTACCACTTAACAGAAAACACTAATCATCACATGAAATAGCATAACACATGACACATTTATTTTTTCACGTGGAAACACAACTGGGAAAAACCATGGTGGGGACGAATACACACAAGTTGTTCTTGAACTCTTCTGAAGTCCGCTCTGTTAGGAGCCTAGTCCGGTTAAGGACTATACAATAGTTTCTGCTAGGGATCGCCCTATTAAGGGATGGCTAAATACCCAGTTAGAGGTTAAAACCCTATTAAAGGTTACCTTGTAAGAGGATTTAAAGAACTCAATGATTTTGAGTCACCCTATTAAAGGATTTACAAAAAGCTTGTTAAAGCTACCCGGTAAAGGGATTTTCCAACTATTGAAATGGTTAGAAGTCAACAGGTAATACATTGATATGATAACAACACTTAATGCCAAGGAAGATCCACTTTAGTTCCTTTACATCTGCAATCACACTCAGCATATCTCTACTCACTGCACTAGTCTGGCAAGAATCAAGTATCTCTTCACTTGGATAAACATACAACATTTGCCAACAACTTCAAATGAGAATCATCATTGACCTTATAGACAACAATTAGGTTGGTAGCCAAAACCTAAAACCTTAAGCATCTAGGTTAACAATACAGTCGGTCCAATCCTGACCATTCAATCACATTGCATAGGGTAAAACAATCTTGAACAAATCTCAAGACGTTCTCCATCGTTCGTTCTTCACCGCTTCTGGAAGTTGATAACCCATCATGCACTCTCCACCACTTACTGAGACTTCTTACATTCCCGAGGTGGATAGAATCAATCTTCTTCATGCAAGATCCTTAAGGAAATCCTTCACGTGCACAAGGTAGACGTGGCAACATGATCTGATCTTCATTTCAATGCTAACTCATCACGGGATGTCGTCGATCGAATCACATAGACTTGGAATGCATCAACTAGAAACCCTGAAGCCGAGACTACCAACCGATAGTCATATCAAATGAAACCCTGATACAAACTTTGCATATACCGATTCACATTCCAACATACCGGTTCACCTTTTCACATATACCGGTTCACATCATCATACCGGTTCACTTCATACCATCATACCGGCTCTCTTGCTAGTTTGCTTTCTTCAATATACCGGTTCATACTTCAGCATATTGACATCAATGACAACATACAATATCATCATGTCATCAAACTCTACACATATGCGAACAATAATGGGCAACACTGGGAATTGTTTACTCTCCTCAAGATAAATTTGCACATATGCCAACAATAATGGGCAACACTAAGAATCTTTTACTCTCCTCAAGATAAATACAAAAATAATATTTATCTATCTTCTATGAATAGATTTTTTTGTAGCATGCTTACAACAAACATTGAAAAGAAAAAATCACTCGTCTATCTTATTTTTACAATCTACTCTATTAGTACTACAAGGGATATATTTTTCATAAAAGAATAAATTACATAATTCTGTCTTTGAGAAGAGTTAGTTATAACTTTTATTTGATGTCATGTTAAAAATATTAAAATATAATAACCAAAATAATAGACACGTTCAACAAATAATACCCTTTGCATATTTAATTGAATAATTTAAATAATTATCTATCTTCTATGACGATCAACATAATCCTATAAATCCAACTATCAAACTGAATCTTACACTCGCCCATTTATTGCTAAAACAAAGTCCTTTTACTAGGTCTCTAACAAGCTACTACTTCTACTTGCATGCTTCTTTTTTTTTCATTTATTCTAGAACTTAAACCACATGGTGATGAGATTTATTCAAATATTATTGTGCATGCCATTAACATATTTTATGGAAATTGTCCCTCTACCATGTCCATACCAAGCAACACAACATATCTATAAAATTTAGTTCTGAAGTCATACAATATTAAAATACACCCACTTAATCTTTTAATATGTTTCATATTAAATTGAATAAAAATATTTTTATAGAAAATATTTTATATCTTCCCAACTACATATTATGAGTTTACTTTTCTTTTTATAAGAAGAAGATAACTCTCCTACGATTCAAGAAAATGGCTATTTAATATGAGGTGAGCAAAAGAAATCCTAGGTGCCCCACTTATATTGTAGACAATGAAATATCCTTTCAATTTATTAGATCATGAAGCTATTACATCTACATCTATGTGAACTTGAAAAAAATAATTCTACTTTATTTTCCATCCAATTTTTAACCTTGAATAGAACACTTTTAAATTTTACCTTCTTAAAATTCTTTTTAACTCAAAAATTTCTTGTTGCAACCTCTTGATCTCTGATTTTTAACATTGATTTCTTGCTTGTGTTGGGTTGTGAAAACAATTGTTTCACCATTTGAACCTTTTCTTTGTCATAAATGCTTATTAGGAGTTTTTTATAAGACTTTATTTTGCATTGAAAATTTTGCTGAGGAATTTGGAACACCAAAACTATGTGATCATTTAGTTCCCTTAATTGTTAGTGACCATAAACTTTAATAAGGATAAACTTTGAAAAAGAATGAATAAGAAATTATTTTATAAGAACATGTCCCTCTTTCATGTTCATACAAAGCAAGACGACATATAAAATATATTTGAGAAATCATACAAACTATCAAAATACAACCACTTAATCTTTTTATGTTTCATAATAAATTGAATAATATTATCTTTCTAGAAAATCTTTGAAATCTTCCCAGCTAACTTTAATATGGTAATTATTCACTTACTTGAGTGGCACTTGTAAAATGATATTTTAGCTATCTTCTAATGTCCTAGGTGATCTACCGTAATATACTGCTATGTAAAAGGTATTATCATGCTAATGATTTGCACAAAGCGAGATGTGACTTATAATAATCTCCCGTCAAGGCAGATTGAGCATCCATGGTGTGATTGGAAAATGGGCAACGCAAATTTCATTCAGGGAGAAAATAACCGACGTCGAATCCTTCTCTTGTAACAGCTGAAAAAACTAATCTTTCAGCTGAAAAAACTAATCTTTCTCTTGTAACTTCATTGCATTGTTTATTTAATCCGCTTTGCATTCTTTAAATCTTTTACAGCCCTTATCTATGATTGCCAAAATGAAGCTTAAAATTAGCTTTTAATTTTTGTAAGATTTATATGGATTATTTGATTGAATGAGCTTTTAAAGACTACAATAGTTTGATATTGTTAACATTGTGGATGTGTAGGATTTATTTGTGCTAAAATATGATATGTGTGAATACAACTCAAATTGAGACATAAGGATTATAGTTTTGTTGAAATAAGGTCCATGCCAAACAATTATGGAAATCAGAGGAGGAAGAATAAGGCTCATAAAAATAAAGAAAATATATATGAAAATATCATTTAAAAAAATTATATTCTAATTATAAAATGATTACGAACAACTTTGGTGCTATGAACAACTACTCTATTGGAAGCTGTATGATATACCCATTGTCTTGAGCTTTTGTGTAAGTAGTTTTTTGTAGTTGTTGATACTGTTATCCATCTCAACACTCGTCTGTTGCAGTTCTATGTTCTGACTCAATAAACTACTAACTGTTCTCTTTTCTTCTTTTATCTCTCCTCACTTTACAAATTCATTTGCCAACATTAATTCTCCCCCCAAAAATACAATATTGTTCAAAATTTTGTAAATCTAATAATAAATAATAGAGCCCACAAATTTTATTATTGTTTAATGGTTACAGGAGAACTGTGTGTTGAACACAAGATGCCACTGAGAGGGGGGGTGAATCAGTGGTTTCCAAACTTTAACCTTTTAATCCTAAGTGTGTATACCGGTTGGCAGATCTAACACAAAGCAAACATACCGGTGAGATAGGAGGAAGACACAAATGCAACCACACACAAAAGGAATATCACATAACACTGGATGTACGAGGAAAAACCAACGTGGGGAAAACCTCGATGAGAAATGTTGCTGGAGTCTACTGCTCCAATCCAGCCTCACAATGAAAACATTGGTTACAACATTTAAGGCAACAACCCAAGGAGCACCAACCCCTGATTTAGGGCACCAACCCAAGGAGCACCACCCCTACTTTAGGGCACCAACCCAAGGAGTACAAACCCCTGATTTAGGGCACCAAACCTTGATTTTAGGGCACCAACCCAAGGAGCACCAACCCCTGCACCGAGCTTGAACTTAGTGATTACAATATCATTTATCAATACAAAAGTGATAGCTCAGTTACAAATGTGTTTTGTAACCTCTACAACTTCTCTTCTGTTTATACTCTTCTCAATCGGTCTCCCTTTTCTCTACTCTCAGCCGGTTCTCTATTCTTCTTTCCTCTTTGCTGCGACCTCATCGGTTTCGCCACTACCTCTTCTCTATCGGTAATCTGCTTTCTGATCACTACCAGTTCTCAGCTTGTCGGTTATGTCCACTTGATCTCTTTCGGTTATCTCCTTACCGATCAAGCCCTACATGAATCTTGCCTTGCTGGATCTTCACCAACACTCCCACTGCACTACAACACCTTCGCTGCCTTTCTGTAGTTTCTAACACCACCGATCAACACCACTGAAACTCACTTTGTAGTTTAATGGTCACTCTAACCTTTCCGGTTAAGCCTCTGCTAAACCCTCTCACCGGTTGCACCTCCAACACACAGTCTCAATGATCTTCGATGAAGTCTCTGACTAGTTGGCTCTCTACTGCACATTCATACTCCACTCTTCAACATCCAACACTTGATCATCTGGCAGCATCATCCAATCCCGTATTTGGTCTGCATACTTATAGCCCAACTTTCTCCTCAATGATAGATTCAAATTTGGTGTGCTAGGCTTCTTCATTGACCTCGAGCTAAACCAAATACAATCAGATCTCCTTTCAAAGATCAATCACCTGCAGAGGATCACTCAACTCCACCAATCATGCTGCTTCCAAAACATGACCTCTTATTCAGTCTACACTTGTTAATCACCATAAATGGTTCGACGGTTTGCTTCACCTACTTTGATCTGTACCCATACATCCTGCATCGATCAATGCACACCATGGATCACCTTGGTCCATCCTTCCTTGAGCCATAACCCATTTGCAACTCGACTTGTAACAGTCACAATCAACATTAAGTGTCGAACCAACCACCAACTACCTCACCGACACACTAAACTGACCTGTGCATGCTTGCCACTTTAACTCTTCATGGCATCTATGTCGGTATCCATCTCAGCTTAGACCTCTATTTTGATTCAGATAGGATCACCGACCAACCACTCAACCGATTCTCTAACCTTACGGTTATATCATACCTTACTGGTTAACCTTCTTGTCATTGCCTTCTCTGTCTTGCTGGTAGATCATGTCAATCTGGTCATCACAATTGCCGGTCCTTAGTAGGTATACAAGGTGGCTCACCATGTGCATCTACATCTGATTGAGAGCACTTCACTATTGTGTCTTTGTTCACTTAGTTGCATACCCGTATTTTTTGTTTACCAGTTTACACTCTTGATGACTTCATGCCATCAACTTCCAACAACTATGTATCTGTGGCAACACCACTTTCCATGTGCATCTCGGTAACTCCATGTGTGCAAATGCAGAGAGTTATCTTCATTTGACTAGTTCCTCTCTCAACCAGTTTGCCAAGGTGGCAAACTCATCATCTTAACTCTTCCTTCTCTATCTTGGTAGCGCATCATGTCTTCACATGCTAATCTGGTGCACATCTCTGATATCAGACTCATGAGGCTTCCTCATCATCCACATTAGTCATCCAGTCTTATGCATCCAATCACCTGCCTTTGCTTACTCTGACTATCTTATCCCGGAGAGACATGATGTATGCCATGTATACTGTGGGATAAGGCAGGTATTATCATTTACCAGTGGGAATAGATGGACAACAATACATAATCTACCAAACACCGGTAGGAGAGGATCTTAATCTCTTATTGACATTCCAACTGGTGGGGAGGTTCTATCCAGTAGGCTTCTCATTTTGTCCTCCTTTTTCTCTTGTAGTAGTATTCTTTCTTTAGTCTTCTCTTCATCCTAGGACAACATCATATACCAGTGGGAGTCCTTCTAGATGTCATCACACTAGCATGCCAATGACCTACAAAGTCTTCATCTGTTCACTCTGCAATCTTACTGATCATCAGCTTACCGGCCGGCAACAATTTAATGCCAATCCATCACTTCACCGATCAATGCCAACACATCACTTACTAATTGACATGATCAATACATACTCATCGGTGAACACCAAAGACACCACAATGCCGATTGACATCAATGACATCATATCAACTATTTTCTCATACTAGTTGTCCTTGGTTGACATCAATGAGAGCATATCAACTATTTTCTCATACTAGTTGTCCTGCTACACTAGTAACATGCTATATCGGTTGACATCAATGACAATACAATGCCAACAATATCACCCTTTGGCATTGATGTCAACACATGTAGTATCCGGTATACTATAGGCTCTCTCTGCCCCTTTGACAACAATGAAAAAGGGTCTTGACATCCAATATACTATAGGGAGAGAGAACCTGTAGTATACCAGATACTACATGTGTTGACATCAATGACAACACAATGCCAACAATGTGAGTGATAAAATCAAAGAGATCTTGATAAAAAATAAAACTACATGTCAAAATTAATTCTTTGTTGAACTAACTCTTCACTCTATTTTTGCATACGATGGGAGATCCTCATCCGGTTATGTATACCATTCACTATGTGCAAATTTATTTGACAGGCAGTTTACATGTAGTCCATTCTTGGATGCACATGCTGATTTTGCGTGTGAAATAAATAAAGAAAAATACTTCAGTTTACTGTCTATATTTAGACAATGTAATAGCTATATAGATCCCCTTTTGCTAAGTATTTCAAGCATGTTTACTGTCTATATTTAGACAATGTAATCTCTATAGAGATTCCCTGCCATTGAGTATTTCAAGCCTGCAATGAATGTGAGAGACCTCAATTGAGGAATAATGTAATAGAATTGGAGAAGTTTTGTGAATAAAAGAGTGCTTGTGTTAAAAGCTTTTTCTGTGTGGTTTTTGTTTATTTTTTGTGTTTATTGTCTTATTCCATGTTCCTTTTCTACACCCCTATTTTTAAATTCATAAATAGTGTCAGAGAACTAAGAAAAGATTTGGGCCTAGGACTGTCAGGTTAAAAAGAAGCCAGGAAAGAAAGATCGTAGGTTGCTGCCTTAGGCAAATCAATTATAGGTTGATTCTAGACAAAACTTGAAGGTTCGTTGCAGAGAGAAGGAGACGATTGCTGTTATTGTTGAACTGCCTAGATACAAAGAGATCTACATCAACAAATCATTGTCCACAGTTTTTGAAAGAATCGAACTGGTAGGCTTTTGGAAAAAGTTTGTTGTTGTTAATATATAGATTCTATACTTTATTTCATTCATTATTGTAATGAATTGTGATAGCTGGGTTAGTGCAGGATCAAGGGGGGCCAAAAAGTGGCGATGTGAAAAAAATAGCCTTCTTCACTCACCTAAAAACGCAAAAATCCATGTTGACTTTTTGCTTGGCTTGGGTGTCAGTACACCTTTGCTTGGTAATTACCTATGCAAATTGGATATTAGATAAAATCGGATATCGGATTTTATCCGATATCCGATTTTTATTTGTAATTTTAATTTTAAAAATATATTATATGTTACGTATTATATAATACAATATTATATTATATTATATTATATATAATATTATATTATATTATATTATATATAATATAATACATATTATATAATATTATATATTATATAATATTGTATCATATTATATATTATAGTATAATATAATATTATATTATATTATATATTATATGATACAATATTATATAATATATAATATAATATAATATTATATATAATATAATATAATATAATATTATATTATATATTATAATATATATAATATAATACAATACGTATTATATAATATAATAATATATTATTATATTATATATGTTATTTAAAAATAATTTAAGTGTTGAAATCGGATATCTGATTTTCTGAGACTTTTATATTTCGATAGTGATAGTCCTGTGAGTCATTTTTAACTCACGAGTCACACGAATTCGTCAAAATCCGATATCCACTCCATCCGATATCTGGTGTTTTGACAAAAAATTGCTAAAAAATAGATTTAGAGGTAAGAATTTTGTCGTTTTGAATCATTTTCATTCATTTTTTGTATTTTTTGTGAATGTTTATTTGATTTTTCATTGAAAATATGGTTTTTTTTCATGAAAGCTAGGTTTTTTTTAAATCAAATACCTGATTGTTTAAATTTGTTAACTAAATTTAATTGTTTACATTCAATTAGGTTAAAAATGGGGGATAACAATGAAAACACTGACCAACCACAACTGCAACAACCAAACCCTCATTTGCCAAACCCCCCCTCAATTCAAGATTTGATTGCACAAAATTTGAATGAATTGAGGGGGATTGTAGAAGTATATCGTAGGATCCCTCGTCTAAACCCATTGTTTGATCCTCTCATGTCGATCGTAAAAAGTATGGAAACCATGACTGAGGAGCACGATGCCACCCTTTTGTGGCAAGATTCTATGAAGGAATAATATGCAGATGGCTTGTCGTATAAGGATATCAAGGATCTTGAGATATCCAAAGCCAAAATCGCCTCATTGTTTGTCAATCCCCGTACTAGTCAGCCTGTAGATCCCAAAAAATAAAACTTTCTATCAAATGGTGCACAAATGATGGGATTGTGAAAAACTTTTGGGATTGTTGGTGGATGGTTTTTGACAAACCACCCAACAACAATCTTGATATCCCCTTCTAATTCATAAAAAAATTGTATGCTGAGTTTGTTTTACACAAACATGTGAACTACTTTGACATCCAACCTTTGTAGGGTGTAGGTTTAGGTATGCCCCAAAATAGACCTAGGGCAGTCAGAGTAGTCCAGGGCCCATATGTCCCCCCTCCTCCTGTTGATCCCCCACCTACAGTTCAGCATCCTGATATCATTTGTGAGGCAGCTTCACGGACCATATCGGCTATTCACTCTTTGACTAGCCTTTTGGTTTCTCAGGTTGTGTCAGTAGCTCAGCCTACGCTTGATGGTAGCAGTACATCCGGTGTCGATGACATGTCATCCTCAGCTCCACACATATGCATGCCCCATAGTTGTGTCATGTGTGGGCATGTATGCATGGGTCCAGTTGGACAACCCGTTGATCCTACTGTGGACAGTGCAGATTACGAGGTGCATGAGATGCATGATGCAACAAAGGTTATTACATAGACTGGAGGATACCCTAGGGAGTCCTCACATGCTAGAGGCGAGGAGGCACCGTCATCATACATTGATGATGTATTGGTAAGATTTGTGTTTTCACAGTTCATGTTATATTTTAATTAAATATTTATAAATTAGATAATATTAAGTACTAATTTTTATTTACATGGTCTATTTAACAGTTGATGACCGAGGATGAGTTGAGACAAATTCAGGAGGGTACGTTGTCGGCCATTTCATTTGGCCTCGATAGCTTGACGATACATATATTATTGCACCTAGTCATTTGTATTTTATTGTACATACATGCTCATCATTTATACTTGTATTAATTAGATTATGTAGTAACTAGCATTTATATCTTATTTTACTCTTGTAGGGGACAAGCAGCACGAGTGCGGTGCAGTGTGATCTAGGATCTGGTAGTGCAATTGGAGACAAGGGAAAGGTAATTGAATGCAAATATGATTGAATGAATAGTTTAAATAACTTATAGTGATTATACATGTCTAGACAAAGATTGATAGTTTCATATACTTGTTGTGTATATATATAGAGAACTCTTGGTTTCACATCCTTGATGACTACACCCAGTATACCTGAAGAAGAAGAAGAGATGCCTCGAGTAGATGTGTGTTTATTTTATTATTTGATTAGTAGATATAATTTGTTATTATCAGTGACAATTATATGCTAACTTGTATCAATCTCATGTTTCTGAATATATGTAGGTTGTGTATCAAAATATTCAAAACATACCTCCTCTACCAAAGACATACATCAAGAGTCCTACAAAGTTGAAGAGAAAATGTGGAGATGAGGTAAACATGAATAGTTCAATTAAATAGTTCATTTTTATGTTAACTTTTCAAATGTGAATTATATAATATAACTAATATTAATCGTGATTTGTTTTTCTTGTGCAGGATCCTTCAAAGCCGAGCAGTGCGGCGAAGAGGATAGATTTTGATGATCCATCAACAACTTAGGATGTTATAAATAGTTTCGAGATGCTTAGATGTCTAGTTAGCATGTATATTTTGTACATGGACATACATTCACATATTTAGACATACATTTTGTTTCAGTTGGTGTTTATGCCATATTTGTGTATGGACATACATTTGTAATCATTCGACATTTTAATATATATAGAAGTTGATATTCGATCATATAAATTGTTGCTCATCTGTGTGTGGTGTTATCATGGAAATCTTTAATCTTCATTCCAATAATTAACAATGGTTAATAATGGCTATTTAATGAACAATACAATTCATTTCATTTCATCGTAAGTGTTGTTTTTATAATGAACAATATAATTCATTCAATGAACAATACAATACAATTTATTTAATGAACAATACAATTCATTTAATTAGCAATACAATACAATTCATTCAATGAACAATACAATTCATTTAATGAACAATACCCTACGCATGCTCCTATTTTTTCCCCCCACTAGATCGAATGCTCAGGGTCATACCCTATTGGTGTTGTCCCTTGAGTGCCCTAAGTGCTCAAAATTGTCAAACTTTGATGGGCCCTAACTTGGAATCCGTGGCACCTGCGAATGATCTGTTTGAACCTATGGGCCATGAGAGGGGTCCCTACAAAAGCCTATCTTGGTATTTCAAGTTGCCTTATGGTTTTACTAGGGCAACAATTTTTTGGTTGGCGAAAAAATCGTCAGTCTCACTCAATGGAATGTTGTCGCATGGTCGATTTCTCGTTCAGCTCATCGCAATGACTAATTGTTGGCTTCGACATGTCCAGTTAGGCATTATTACCCTATGCATGCTCCTATTTCCCCCCCCCACTCGATCGAATGCTCAGGGTCATACCCCACCGGTGTCATCCCTTGAGTGCCCTAAGTGCTCAAAATTGTCAAACTTTGACGAGCCCTAACTTAGAATTTGTAGCACCTGCAAATGAACCGTTTGAACCTACGGGGCCATGAGAGAGGTCCCTACAAAATCCTATCTTGGTTTTTCAAGTTTCCCTACGGTTTTATTAGGGTAGCAATTTTTTAGTTGGTGAAAAAATCATCAGTCTCACTCAATGGAATGTTGTCACGTGGCCAATTTCTCGTTCAGCTCATCGCGATGACGAACCGTCAGCTTTGACATGTCCAGTTAGGCATTATTACCCTACGCATGGTCCTATTTTTCCCCCCCACTCGATCGAATGCTTGGGGTCATACCCTACCGGCGTTGTCCCTTGAGCGCCCTAAGTGCTCAAAATTGTCAAACTTTGATGGGCCCTAACTCGAAATCCATGGCACCTACGAACAATCTGTTTGAACCTATGGGGCCATGAGAGAGGTCCCTACAAGATCCTATCTCGGTTTTTCATGTTTCCCTATGGTTTTATTAGGGCAGCAATTTTTTGGTTGGCAAAAAATCGTTAGTCTCGCTCAATGGAATGTTGTCGCGTGGTCGATTTCTTGTTCAGCTCATCGCGATGATGAACCATCAGCTCTGACATGTCCAGTTAGGCATTATTACCCTATGCATGCTCCTATTTTTCCCCCCCACTTGATCGAACGCTCGGGGTCATACCCTAGCGGCGTCATCCCTTGAGCACCCTAAGTACTCAAAATTGTCAAACTTTGACGGGCCCTAACTTGGAATCCATGGCACCTGCGAATGATCCATTTGAACCTATGAGGCCATGAGAGAGGTCCGTACAAAAGCCTATCTCAATTTTCAAGTTGCCCTATGGTTTTATTAGGGCAACAATTTTTCAATTGGCAAAAAAATCATCAGTCTCACTCAATGGAATGTTGTCCCGTGGCCGATTTCTTGTTCAGCTCATTGCGATGACAAACCGTCGGCTCTGACATGTCTAGTTAGGCATTATTACCCTATGCATGCTCCTATTTTTCCCCCCCACTCGATCGAATGCTCAGGGTCATACCCTACCAGCATCGTCCCTTGAGCGCCCTTAGTGCTCAAAATTGTCAAACTTTGACAGGCCCTAACTCAAAATTTGTGGTACCTGCAAATGATCTGTTTGAACCTACAGGGCCATGAGAGAGGTCCATACAAAATCCTATCTCATTTTTTCAAGTTTCCCTATGGTTTTATTAGGGCAGCAATTTTTCAGTTGGCAAAAAAATCGTCAGTCTCACTTAATGGAATGTTGTCGCATGGCTGATTTCTCGTTCAGCTCATTGCAATGATGAATTGTCAGCTCTAACATGTCTAGTTAGGCATTATTACCCTACGCATGATCCTGTTTTTCCCCCCACTAGATCGAATGCTCGGGGTCATACCCTACCGGCGTCATCCCTTGAGCGCCCTAAGTGCTCAAAATTGTCAAACTTTGATGGGCCCTAACATGTAATCTGTGGCACCTATGAATAATTCATTTGAACCTACAGGGCCATGAGAGAGGTCCCTACAAAATCCTATCTCCGTTTTTCAAGTTGCCCTACGGTTTTATTAGGGCAGCAATTTTTTAGTTGGTAAAAAAATCATCATTCTCGCTCAATGGAATGTTGTCGCATGGCCGATTTCTCGTTCAACTCATCGCGATGATGAACTGTCAGCTCCAACATGTCTAGTTAGGCATTATTACCCTACGCATGCTCCTATTTTTCCCCCCCACTCGATCGAATGCTCGGGGTCATACCCTACCGGCGTTGTCCCTTGAGCGCCCTAAGTGCTCAAAATTGTCAAACTTTGACGGGCCCTAACTTAGAATTTGTGGCACCTATGAATGATCTATTTGAACCTATAGGGCCACGAGATAGGTCCCTACAAAAGCTTATCTTGGTTTTCCAAGTTGCCCTACAGTTTTATTAGGGCAGCAATTTTTCGGCTGGCAAAAAATTCGTCAGTCTCACTCAATGGAATGTTGTCGTGTGGCCGATTTCTCGATCTGCTTGTCGCGATGATGAACCGTTAGCTCTGACATGTCTAGTTAGGCATTATTACCCTACACATGCTCCTGTTTTGCCCCCCCACTCAATCGAACGCTCGGGGTCATACCCTATGCATGTGACATCCATGAGAGAAAAGCTTCATTTTATCTCAATATAGTTGTACCTATTTCATTATTAGAAAAAATAAATACACAAAGATCTGTTATTTGTATCCTCTATATTATGGATTTGAATTGATGTTCTTAATTAGTTATTATCTATTCAACTTTTCTTCATAAGGCACAACCATGTGGTGGTTATCATATCAGGACAACCATCCATGACTTTCAAAGTAATTGATATTTATTCCTACACCTCACACTCACAAGATTAATAATGAAATGACATTTATGATTCATCAAATGCTAACAAAGTCTAACCAAATTTCAACTTCAAGATGTATACAACATATCATATTCAACTTCAAGATGCATACAACTTACCATATTCAAGCTCATGCCAACCACCACTTGGATATTGTTATATGTCGATTAAAGTACAATATATGTTATAAAACCATATAGTGTTACAAAAAAGCCATCATAGACCATCTATGTCGATTAAAGTACAATTCATTTGTAACAGGGGCACACTCACAATCTGAAGTTGCATAGCCTTGTGGGAAGCATCAAATTAGAAATTTACTAATCTGACTCATACTACTATCAAAAGCATCAAAGATGCTAATGCTAGAGAACACCATGCTCCATTGTGGAGAGAATATTAGGTGCATCTGATGTCAGTGTCTGAAAATGAAACAATGTTATTCCATTGCCAAAATCTAACTGACTTTATTTTATAAACCATTAATGAATAAAAATAGACAAGGTTACCTGAGTGAAAGTTCGATGACCACCTTGACTAGTAGGTGTTGATGTTGAAGGCCCAACATTAACAAATGTCAAATGTCAAATGTTTGATTCAACAAACCACCTTGACCATCAATGCCAAATGTTTGATTCAATAGATCATTTGTCATGACAATTTGATCCACTGTAGATGTGTCCCGGCCACATGCATTTGAATCATCTTCATGATAATAAACACAACAAGACCCACAATTTAATCTCATTAATGCACAAAGGAATATGCACCATCACCAAGAGAGGGTCTTGTCAACGACAAATGATCTAGCATGAACCTATATTTTTAAGAATTGTTAGTCTACACATAAAATGCATGGATGAACATAAAGGATTTATGGCAATCACTTCAACTGAAGTGCATGATAATAAATGAAAAGGTGGGATTATATACCATAAAAATACATCCCTTCAAATTATATCAATAGAAGCCACTATGTTGACGCGATAATTATATCATAAAAAATTATCAAATAGTGTTGTCTAATAACAAAAATTGTAAAGCTAATCAAATGCATGATAATAAGTCATGTTGCAAAAATATGTCCCTTCCAATTATATCGAGTGTACTCGCTATGTGCATGAAAAAACCGTCTTTCCAAAAAGAAACATTCATCAATAGACCTGCATTTTGAACACATCTTTAAGATACATGTAACAAACTTGAACATTAAGGTTTAATGATCATTGTTTGAAATGAAATGCATGATAAAAAAATAAGGCACCATTAAAGACCTACTACTCAAGTGTGCCTGAAGGGTCATCTCTTTGTTTAAGAGTATCCAATATTGCTTAATGATCAGCAGTAGTCACTGTCCATAGCTCTTTGGTCTTCAGTTTTGCTTGATGCTTCAATAACTTGACATTTGTAGCTATAATAAGGTGTGAATACATTATAATGGTTTTGTGTCTCTCATAGTCTTCAAATGCAGGTATGCCATTCTTTCTAATCATGTATGTTCACAACCAAGTTCCCACAACAACAACTAAACCTGTAGGATATGTGAACCCATCATCATCTATCACTGGTTGTGTTAGCTTTTTTTTTCCCTATACACATCGTGCCAACCAATATTTTGATCTCTCTTCATTCCCTTGCGGTGCAACAACTGCAAAAACATGTCCTGGCTATACAAGATTTGATAGACGATCATACTCAAGTGAACTTTCCATGTCATTGTTTGACAAGGATATTGTTTGAGATAAAGGAGTTAGATAGTGGGGAACCCACGTATCAACCCACTCACTTGACTCGCACTAATCCCAATCACACCGAACACAACTCTGATAAAAACAAGCCAATGCTCATGTCCAAATGGTCCATGTACTTGCATCTGAGCTGAGAAATGAATGCATCTTTGAAGAATCTCCAATTGTTTGACAATCCAATCTATCTCCCACTATTCCCTCCTTAACCAACCAAAAGAATCTGCTCACTGCTAAATCAAGAGTACCTCCATGTGACAATGTTGAACTACACCAATCAACAATAGAACATGCATTAGAGAAATTTGCACCTAAAATCTTCAATTGCTCCTTAACTAGAGCTCTCTTCAAACATGCACCTACTCCATCATGCTCTCCCTTCCCATGCCTCGCCTCAAAAAAACACCAAATATGAGGTATATGCCTCTCCACATGCATTCTACTCAACCAATTAAACATATGGTTATTCTTGAATTGACCTATATAGTTATCTGACCATATTATATGTTGGTCAATTGCAATATCTTTCTCATGTAAGAACTCAAAAAAATTCTCAAAAGAATGTTGCACATACTCAGAGGAGTGTGATCTATCATCACTCATATAAAAATGATACTCCCTGATTATCTTCCTGTCCTCTTCTGTACTATCAGGAGCATGTCTATATGTAATGTGAACAAAAATAGCAATCTGGACTGAATTGTAGTATTGAGACTATACCTCATTTTGTGGTTGCAATGTATAGTTCTCTACAAAATCAACCACTGATACAATAGTGCCAATAAGCCCTTTGTGATATTTGCAAAGTTGGATGTAATTCACAAAATTTTTTGTACAACATTCTTTGGCTTGATTCCAAGAAATGTTTGGGATGCAGTGTGCGGTCTCAGTTGTCGATTCTTAATTTCAAAACTTTCTTTACATTGGGTGACACTCTAGAATTAGAGTGCCAAAATTGTTGAATCTCTTCCTTCACATTGTCAATCAAATTTCTATCAACACGTGGAAGGCTCCCACCAAATGCCCATGTATCTTGTTGAAGTGGATCGTCAAGTCTTTGTCTTCGTGCAGGTGCTCTATCCAAAGTTTTACGATTTATGTTAAAATCAACACAAGTTTGTCTCATTTGACGAGCCTTCCTCAATTGATGGATTACTAAGGAGGTTGTAATCACTCTTCGAGCAGCTCTCTTATCTCTTTCTTTGGTATTCTTTCCAATAGAATTGAGAGTGTCAAATAGATTTTTTGCAATAATAGAATTTCTCTCCGTCTTCTTGTTCATACAAATCTTCAATTTCTTTTGCAATGGTCTCATCTTTATCATCTTTAGCAATTGAAAAAAGAGTTAGCATTTCTCGGTTAATGTCTTATTGCTAAAATTTTGGTTGAAAAGTTCTGTAGCCCACAACCGAACGGTTCTTGTTGACCTCTTGCCTTCAAGATTCGCAATAATGTTCACATCGATTTCAAATAACCATTTTGGGGTTCTTGAAGGTCTTGGATTTGGAATTTGTCTTTCATCCATGAGAGGGTCTTCATTTCTAAAGTAATTAGGTGTTACATATGGTTAACTTGGTGAGGCAATTCCACCTTCAATGTTAAAGTTTTCCACATTTTCACCTCCTATGTCAAAATTTTCCACATTTTGAGCATTTTCATTATCACTTTCAACATTTTGAAAATTTTCAATATTTTCACTTTTAAAATTTACATTTTCAATTTCAATTTCCTCTTTAGTTGAAGTAATATTAGCAATATTTAACATACCTTGTCTTCTCCTCCTATATCATTCTCTATCTCTTTCTCTATACACTTCAACTTGGTCATTTGAAAGTTTTCTTTTGCGTTTAGACTTTTGATGACTACTACTCCCCATTTCCCTCCACACATATGCTCCTTTGTGATTGACAATGTAAGTTTTCACTTTAAGAATCTCCCAAAAGCACAAATTTGTCTCTAGCTATCTGAAACCCCATGATCCTCGACATAAAACATAGGACCCAGACTATCGACTGTTGCAATCTACAAAATGGCCCACAAACCCTTTTTTTTTTTTAGTACTAAAATTGGATATCGGATAAATATCGGATTTTATCCGATATCTGATTTTTGTATAAAAATATGTGGTCCCAAAAAAAATTTCCTGTTGCCGCCATTTATGAACTGTTGCCACCATTTATGAGCTAAACTGCCACATGGCAGAAATCCGATATCCGATTAAATCGGATATCGGATTTTATTGGTCATATTTTAGAGAGAGAGAGAGGGAGAGAGGGAGAGAGAGAGGGAGAGAGGAGGAGAGGGAGAGAGAGAGGGAGAGAGAGAGAGGGGGAGAGAGAGAGAGAGAGAGAGAGGGAGAGAGAGAGGGAGAAAGACATAGAGAGAGAAAGAGACAGAGAGGGAGAGAGAGAGAAGGAGAGGGAGAGAGGGAGAAAGAGAGAGAGGAGAGAGAGAGAGAGAGGAGGGAGAGAAGGAGAGGGGGAGAGAGAGAGGGGGGATGGAGAGAAGGAGAGGGAGGGAGAGAGAGAGAGAGAGAGGAGAGAGGGAGAAAGAGAGAGAGAGGAGAGAGGGGTCATATGGTGTCCCATGAACCCTTATGACCTCTTAGGACACCATATGACCCCTAATGACACCATATTGTTGTGTCCTAAGGGGTCATATTGTGTCTTAAGGGGTCCTATGGTGTAAATATGACCCATAACGACATGATTTGGTGTCTTAAGGGGTCCTATGGTGTCACAAGACACCATATGACCCCTAATGACACCACAAGACCCCTTAAGACACCAAATCATGTCATTAGGGGTCATATTGTGTCCTACGAGGTCGTAGGACACAATATGACCCCTAACAACAAGATTTGGTGTCGTTAGGGGTCATATGGTGTCCATAGGGGTCATATGGTGTCTTGGGACACCATAGGACCCTTTAAGACACAATATGACCCCTTAGGACATAATATGACCCAAAGAGACCCAATATGGTGTCACTAGGGGTCATATGGTGTCCTAAGAGGTCATAAGGGTTCATGGGACACCATATGACACCATAGGACCCATTAAGACACCAAATCATAACATTAGGGCTCATATTATGTCTTACAGGGTCTTAGGACACAATATGACCCCTAACGACATGATTTGGTGTCTTAAGGGGTCCTATGGTGTCGTTAGGGGTCATATGGTGTCCATATAGGTCATATGGTGTCCCATGAACCCTTATGACCTCTTAGGACACCATATGACCCCTAATGACACCATATTGTTGTGTCCTAAGGGGTCATATTATGTCTTAAGGGGTCCTATGGTGTAAATATGACCCCTAACGACATGATTTGGTGTCTTAAGGGTTCCTATGGTGTCACAAGACACCATATGACACCTAACAACACCATAGGACCACTTAAGAAACCAAATCATGTCATTAGGGGTCCTATTGTGTCTTATAGGGTCGTAGGACACAATACGACCCCTAATGACATGAGTTGGTGTTGTTAGGGGTCATATGATGTCCATAGGGGTCATATGGTGTCCTGGGACACCATAGGACCCCTTAAGACACAATATGACCCCTTAGGACACAATATGACCCAAAGCAACCCAATATGGTGTCACTAGGGGTCATATGGTGTCCTAAGAGGTCATAAGGGTTCATGGGACACCATATGACACCATAGGACCCCTTAAGACACCAAATCATAACATTAGGGGTCATATTGTGTCTTACAAGGTTGTAGGACATAATATGACCCCTAACGACATGATTTGGTGTCTTAAGGGATCCTATGGTGTCGTTAGGGGTCATATGGTGTCCATAGGTGTCATATGGTGTCCAATGAACCCTTATGACCTCTTAGGACACCATATGACCCCTAATGACACCATATTGTTATGTCCTAAGGGGTCATATTGTGTTTTAAGGGGTCCTATGGTGTAAATATGACCCCTAATGACATGATTTGGTGTCTTAAGGGGTCCTATGGTGTCACAAGACACCATATGACCCCTAACAACACCTTAGGACCCCTTAAGACACCAAATCATGTCATTAGGGGTCATATTGTGTCTTACGGGGTCGTAGGACACAATATGACCCCCTAACGACATGATTTGGTGTCGTTAGGGGTCATATGGTGTCCATACGAGACATATGGTGTCTTGGGACACCATAGGACCCCTTAAGACACAATATGACCCCTTAGGACACAATATGACCCAAAGCAACCCAATATGGTGTCACTAGGGGTCATATGGTGTCCTAAGAGGTCATAAGGGTTCATGGGACACCATATGACACCGTAGGACCCATTAAGACACCAAATCATAACATTAGGGGTCATATTGTGTCTTATGGAGTTGTAGGACACAATATGACCCCTAAAGACATGATTTGGTGTCTTAAGGGGTCCTATGGTGTTGTTAGGGGTCATATGGTGTCCATAGGGGTCATATGGTGTCCCATGAACCCTTATGACATCTTAGGACACCATATGACCCCTAATGACACCATATTGTTGTGTCCTAAGGGGTCATATTATGTCTTAATGGGTCCTATGGTGTAAATATGACCCCTAATGACATGATTTGGTGTCTTAAGGGGTCCTATTGTGTTACAAGACACCATATGACCCCTAACAACACCATAGGACCCCTTAAGACACCAAATCATTTCATTAGGGGTCATATTGTGTCTTACGAGGTCAAAGGACACAATATGACCCCTAACAACATGATTTGGTGTCGTTAGGGGTCATATGGTGTCCATAGGGGTCATATGGTGTCTTGGGACACCATAGGACCCCTTAAGACACAATATGACCCCTTAGGACACAATATGACCCAAAGCAACCCAATATGGTGTTACTAGGGGTTATATGGTGTCCTAAGAGGTCATAAGGGTTCATGGGACACCATATGACACCATAGGACCCCTTAAGACACCAAATCATGTCGTTAGGGGTCATATTGTGTCTTATGGGGTTGTAGGACACAATATGACCCCTAACGACATAATTTGGTGTCTTAAGGGGTCTTATGGTGTCACAAGGCACCATATGACCCCTAATGACACCAATCGACCCCTTAAGACACAAAATCATAACATCAGGGGTCATATTGTGTCTTATAGGGTCGTAGGACACAATATGACCCTTAATGACATGATTTGGTATCTTAAGGGGTCCAATGGTGTCGTTAGGGGTCATATGCTGTCCATAGGGGTCATATGGTGTCCCATGAACCCTTATGACCTCTTAGGACACCATATGACCCCTAATGACACCATATTAGGTTACTTTGGGTCATATTGTGTCTTAAGGGGTCCTTTGGTGTCTCTCTCTCTCTCTCTCTCTCTCTCTCTCTCTCTCTCTCTCTCCCCCTCCCTCTCTCTCTGCCTCTCCTTCTCCCTCTCTTGCTCTCTCTCCCTCTCCTTCCTTCTCTCTCTCCCTCTCCTCCTCCTCTCTCCCTCTCTCTCCCTCCCTCTCCTCTTCTCTCTCTCTCTCTCTCTCTCTCTCTCTCTCTCTCTCTCTCTCTCTCTCTCTCCCTCTCTTCCTCTCTCTCTCTCTCTCCCTTGCTTTCTCCCTCTCTCCATCTCCTCCCTCTACCTCTCTCCCTCCCTCTCTCTCTCTCCCTCTCCTCCTCTCTCTCTCTCTTTCTCTCTCTCTCTCTCTCTCTCTCTCTCTCTCTCTCTCTCTCTCTCTCCCTCCCTCTCCTCCTCTCTCTCTCTATCTCTTTGTCTCTCTCTCTGTCTCTCTCTGTCTCTCTGTCTCTCTATCTCTCTTTCTCCCTCACTCCCTCTCTCCTCTCTCTCTCTGTTTCTCCCTCTCTCCCTCTCCTTCTCTCTCTCTCTAAAATATGACCAATAAAATCTAATATCCAATTTAATCGGATATCAGATTTCTGCCATGTGGCAGTTTACTTCATAAATGGCAGCAAAGGGAAATTCTTTGGGGACTGCAAATTTTTGTACAAAAATTGGATATCGGATAAAATCCAATATTTGATTTTTGTACTCAAATTTTCAAATTTCAAATTTTGGCTCAGGAATGCTTTGGTATTAGGCTTGGATGTGACAAGCCTGGAAAGTCAACTAAAAAAATGTGTTTTTCAGTATTCCTTGATTTTCCAGACTTTACACTGGTGGCTGATGACTTTTTTTGTAGCCAAAATTGATAAAATGAAAAGGGTTTTTTAAGGACGTTCCCAACTTTCCAACAATATAAGGCTTGTCTTATTTCGACTTTAGTAAATAATTATTATTTATTTTCTAATTGAATTCTAACAATAGTCCTGATTGATATACTGATTGAAAAACACTCATAACTTTCAAACGGTATATCATTTTTTGAAACCGAAACATGCGTCACATCCTATACTTTGTCTACTATAGGGAAAAATTAAAAAAAATTAAATTTCATAAGGTTTTGACCAAGTTAAGGTGGTTAGACGTAGGAGTTTCTGAATTTCTGAAAAGCTGTAGTAAAAAAATCATAAATAATTATTTAACTCATAAATTTTTTTTAAAAAATGTGTCACATCTGGACATGAGTCTAATACTTGTATTATAAATATTATAAAAAAATATTAAGATTTGATTGTGATTAGGGTGGTTAGACATACGTCTACTTCTTATTTTTTTCCTGAAATTTTAGTACCATTGCATTGAAATTTGAAATTTTCATCAAAGAGGATTTTTTTTTTCCAAAAAAAAACTAGTAGCTTAGAAACTACATTCAATTTTCTATATATTCTCTTCTTACATATTTTAAAAATAATGTTCACAACTTATTCAAATTTTCATGTCAAGTTGCATAACTCTGATTTTTCTGAAATTTCATTGCCACTTAAGGGCCTGTTCTGGCACACCATGATCCTGCACATACCCAGCTTGTAAGGTAGTGAGCCTTCCTTCGATTTGTAGCCCTTTGTAATTGAGCAGTGAGCTCTAAGAAGTGTGCCTGAATGCAAGTGCATTCCCCTTATGTAATATTATTGTACTTCTAGCCATAGTATAATAATATTGTGGGTTCAAATCCCACCATGGTTTTTCCCTTTTCGGGTTTCCAGTAAAAAATCTCTGTGTTATGGTTGTGTGGTTGTTTACTTTATGTTTCTACATTTTTCTTTCATTCATATGCATCTGGTGGTTTAAGGATCATCTTAACAAGTTTGCAAATTGTAAAATATTGATTCAGCCCCCCTCTCAGTGTTTGTTGATTCCAACAATTGGTATCAGATCTTAGTTCCTCAGAAGAAGCCTAACATCTTGAGGAAGATCCAAAAGATTGAATCAATCAACTTTGGTTTGCAGAGACAACTTAGTGTGGCACTTGAAGATCTTGATGCAATAAGAAAAGAAGTAAATTCCCTAAAAAGAAACCTGAATGCAGCTGAAGACTTCATTGAAACAATAAAAGATCAAGTGAGAACTTCTAGAGTAAAGAGAAAGGAGCTGATGGACAAACTGAAGGAGAAAGAAGAATAAAGCATTGACAATCAAGCCCTACAAAACAAGATAGATGAATGTGAGAATCTTTCTAGAGAGAACAAAGTCCAGAATAATGAGATGTAATCCATTATGATGAAGCTGACAAAGGAGATTGAAGACTAGAAGAAGAATGAAGAAACCCTAACTCAGTCATTGAAGGATAGATCTGATGAATGTTGTAGATTAAACTATGAGAATGATAAGTTGAAGCTTGAATTGGTACAATGCAAAAATGGTGGACAAGAACTTGAAAGGAAGATTATAATTATGAGAGATGAGCTTTCTACTGCTAATGAGTACAAAGAAAAATTCAAAGCTAGCTCATCTTGGTTGGATGAGATGCTAGAAAGTCAAAGACATGGAAAGACATGCGAGGACTAGGATATGAGAAAGGAGAATCCTCTGGTTCTGGACAAAGCAATCATCAACAAAAGAACAAGGAACCTTCGGTAAGACAACCTAATGCCTATAAATTCAATGGTAAATTCTTTATTTGTGGTAAATTTGGTCTTATGGAAAGTCAATGCAGAAATAAGATGAATAATGGGATGATGAATAATGTGATGAATAGTTGTCCTACCTTTACTGGTCAATGTTTCATATGCAACAACTTCGGTCATAAGTAATATATGTGCAGAATGGTGAACAATTTTCAGAATAAAAGATGTTATGCATGTGGAATGTTTGGAAATATTTCTAACCAATGCAAGATGAGATCAAATCAGATGAATTTCAAGCCTATGCAGAGAAATGTTGTTTGCTATGCATTCAACAAATCCGGTCATATTGCAAAATATTATAGAAGAAAGAACATGAACAACAATGGCCCAGTAAACAAGAATAGATTAGATGAAAAGGAAAAAGCTAAACTAGAAGAGATCAAAGATCAACATAAGAAGATGTGAGTTAAGAAGGAAGATTCAAATGTCTAGAATGGTTCCACACTTGATTTTGATGTTGGAACCTCATTCATTAACTAAGGCCTAATGCCTTAGGGGGAAGCTTTTCATCCAGATCTTTAGAACCCACCTTTTAAAGATCTGTAACTGATCGAGGATGGTTGTAGATGATGGAGATTAGCTATGCAATTGATATTTGGAAGATTTCATGTCTATCTAAGTATCCGATGATGAATTTTTGAAGATGTAGGGTATTCAAAATCTTTTAGGGTTATGCATCTATTATAACTTTAAGTTAGGTTTTTGATGGATAAAAAGGCATTTCAATCACTCATTCCTCACATTGTGAACAAAGAGTAAGTGCAGAAGACAAAGGAAAATGAGATTGAGTAGTGATAACTAAGATTGAAGTGATTAGTAAGAGATTTCTTGTATCTATTTGAGATTGAAAATGTATTTATATGTTTGGGAGCTATATTTTCATACCCTAATTTTAAAATGGCATTTGCATCTAGTGTTACGAATCCCTTGGTAGTTGAGATTACTAAGAGAGCAAGAATTGTGTTCAAAAGACATTCATTCAAATCTATTGAAGATGATCTGGAAGGTGTTTTTTCCTCTATTCTATATGGAGTAATACATAACAAAGATATTAGGGCATACATCCACTATAACATTAAAGAACTTGGAAATGCGGACATTCTCTCACTGCATACCAAGCATATGATGGATGGAATGGGAAATTTGAATCGAGAATTCAATTCATTGTAGGACAATGGTTTCATCCAATTTGTTCATTTCTCAATGTTTCATGAGCCTGAATGGGTAAGATATATCCTTAGCTGAATCCACAATGAGTTTGTATGGCTGGACCGACCTCATAAGATCATGAAGCAAGTCTTTCAAGTAGCTACCTATTTGAATTCAACCAGTGAGATCCCTAGTCTAAGCAAAGTTCAGAACACCATTGTGAATGCGGTTACTAGATCCTAGCATGATAGTCAATCAATTACAATCAATGATATCATAGAGCATGATGTAAGATTTGCTTCAATGGTGATGGGATATAAGGTATATCCATCCAATAGGCAGAATTGAGTATTTGGTATTGGCATATTTGCCACTTATAAAGTACTTAAGGAAGACAAGAAGTATGATCTCTGCAGAGTTCTTCTCAGTGAGCTATTGAGCAATCTGAAGAAGATAAAGCAAGATAAGAAACATGTATTCAAATTTGGTTACTTGATTTGTTTCTTGACACTGTATTTCTTGAATAAAATCCCTGGTATTGGAAAGGTTCAATGGGCTTATATGATAAGCTAGTGGCAGTTCAAATAAAGGAAGGTTTGCAAGGATTAGGTGATACTGTAGCATAGAAATTTGCTTTGTGGGGATATTTCAAATCATTTCAAGTAATGATGCAAAGAAGAGAAAAGATCCCTAAGGATATTGTTGAGAAATATGAGAAAACAATTTAATTCATGGTTGACAAGGATCAATGTCATATGGAGGTAGTTGATCCTAGAACTATTTGGATAATGCCCATAGGGTATGAGGTGGATGCAAATAAACTTGATGCATATGCTCAATACTTGTTGAGTTAGCCGATAGATGAAAAAGAAGAAAGATTCGATACATACAAGGAAAGAGACTTAGACTTGCATAATAATTTTACTGAACCAAAGAGGAAGAGGAAAGTAAGAAAGGAAGTTGAGGAGATAGTAGAGAAAATGGGTATATCCAAGGAGGCTATGAAAAGGGCTAGAGAGAAAAACACACTAATAGAGGAGGACATGGCAAAGTCCAAAAAGTCAAAACCTGTCTTCACTCCTCCCAAGCAATCAAAGCCTAGAAATTCTTAGTCTACACCTACCTCTAGTTTGAAGAAGTCCATTCCTCCACCTAAGCCACAAAAAAATCAACTGGTGGAGTAGAGAAGAGAAAGAAAGAGAAACCAACAAGAAAATATGTAGCTGCTGAGGAACAAACCAAATTTTATGAAGAGGTCAGAGAGGTAAAGAAGACAACTACTTATGCCAGAGTGGTGAAGAAGCCTGAATCCAGAGGATCCCAACCATCAAAGAAGCCAAGAGTTGAAATTGAGTCATCTGAAAAATATAGAGCAAGCAAGAAGCAACAATTAGAATTGGATGAAGCTCTATAATTTGGCAAAGTACAAGGTACATATGAAGTTGTGCCCCCAATGAACCTGAAACAAATAATTGATGAAGTTCTTAAAGATGGTATTTTGAAGAATGTGCCTATATAATATGAAAATTTTGATGACAAATATCAAAGAGCTATAGAAGAGGCAATTTTATAGCACATGGATGAATATAGAAAGACATTAATAGAACTATCATCTATGATCCCCAAAATTCTGTATGACATTTTGGATGTTAGGAGGCATACAACAAGTCTAGAGAATGAAAGGATAAAAGAGTATGTATTAGTTAATCTATCATTTGTCATTTCTAAAGATAAAGTTATTATATTATTAAAGATTGAAAAGGAAATATTATGAAGTAAGAAGAGAGTTAATAAGCTTATGATTGGAAAAATAGATGAGGTGACCAAAGAAACAAAGACAATTTGGAGACAATTTCTGATAGATCATAGGATTGATGTGAACCCGACACCTGATGGCACTCATCTGAGAGAGAAATCACATGACACATATGTTTTAAAAGTGCATGAAGCTATTCCTAACAAGAAAAAAGATCAATCATTTGAGAAAGATATTCGGAAAGAGCAACCTAGGGTATAGACCATAGTTGATGATGTTGATGCAACTAATGATATCTCTGGTGAAGTTGAATAGGAACCTTTAGTAATTAAAGTTGTTTTAGAAAAGGCAGTTGAGGAGATAATTGATGCAGATAAGGATAAAGATGATGGTAATGATGCTGGTTTTGAGGTAGTAGAAAAGGAGAAAGGAGAGGAGAAGGAAGACTAGGCCCCTATACTAGTGGCAAGAGACATAGCACCTGATAAAGGAAAAAAAGTTTCTACTGATTCAAATGATTTTGGTCAAGGGCCTATTGATCTGATCTCTCTATATTCGATTGAAGCATTGAAGTTACAAACTCTCTCCTAAGCCAAATCCAGTAAGGACTTACTTAAGTTCCATTCAACAGACAAAGAGTTGATAACATTGGCAGGAGATGTCTTGGAGAAAAGTTTACCATCTTTCAAACCGGACACATCTAATCCCTCTCATAAGCTTAAGAGTATGTTGAATGCTTTTGGTTCTCATTTTGAGTCCTTGGAGAAGGAAAACAATAATAGGATTTTAAATTAGTTTAATCCTATGAGATAGAAAATATTTTTGAAGATGATTGAGGATGATAGAGTCAATTTAATAACTACTATGAATAGTATTCAAGCTGCACCTGATGGAGGTGGTACTATATACAAGTCATGTCTAATTTTTCCTAAGTTTTCTATAGATATTGACAAGAAAATTAAAGAATGCAAGGGCAACTTGCTGGCATATCATAGTCCTATGCACTCAAATTAGTCTTGACAAGCAGTTTTGAACCACAAATTTTGAGTATTTTGAATAAGATTAAGAGTCTTAATCAAGAGAAGGAAATTTTTTTGGGTAGACTAGGTGAAGTAAGGAGTCTTATCAGTTAGATAGATTATTTAAAGAGTAGCATACAAGATGCTAAAGATTCTCTCAATCAACTTGTTTCGACAGACAGATTGGGAGAAGAGATGCACACTTACCTTTTTAGTGGAATGATTAGTATTTTGGAGAGCTTGAAGAAAAGATCTAGGTTTAAAGTGGAAAATTGGATCCTAGTGACTCCCCATCTAGGAGAGAGAAAGGAAGCCACTAGAATGGTTTTCACTTGGGAGAACTTTACATTCAAAAGAGGGGCTTGAATCTTCTAAATCCAAATCCAACGGAAACAAGGATGTGAATTTCAAGAGGATGACAAGGGTTGATATGTGATTTACCCTCTTTTGTAAATGAGAAAGTTGACTTGTTGAATATATGAAAAAGAGAGAGAAAATGAGTGAAATGAGGAGCTACCAATTCAGAATCGTTGTAACTTTGGATCTGAGGTAATTAGACTGATACGGATCTGCCCTACAAATCTAGAGAAAAGTCATCATAATTGTGGTGGGAATGTATGTGGTCCTCCACAAAATTTGCGAAATGAAAAGGGTTCTTCCATCTTTGTAAATGAATCCCAAACCTACAATTAAAGTTGCACACCTACAACCTACACACATAAAAGAGAGGGAGAATGGTTGTGGATGGGGGTTTTCCTTAGTCAACCCTGGTTGAGGAATCAACCTTTAAAGAAAGTAATTGCAAATGCTTGAATGTAAACAATGGAAATGTATACCTTGTAGATCTGCAAATTGTTGATGATGATTGCTTTACAATGTAGCCACAAATGTTGTATGAAATGGCATGTAACATGGCAAAACCCTAACAAACACACATACTTGCAAATGAATGTTGTAATGTTGTTCCAATGGATTAATGAAGAATACTTGAATGCTTGATGATGACCTTGAAATCCCATCTCTTATCTGTATGCCCTCTATCCCCTTATCATTCATCTTTGAATGAGGGAATTGAATTCCTTTTTATACATGCCTCAAGGATTAATTTTCAACCACCAAAGGCCGACAAGGAGGAATTGCAAACCCTGAAGACAAATTATGCATAGGAGACCGAACAGACCTGACATAGGGCCACCCTAAGTGGTGGGGACAAGGGCACCACACCCTTGTCCTAGGGGGATAGGGGTGCCACACCCCTATCCTTCCTTATTTTGGGGCCTGACCAAGGTCTAGAGAAGACACAGGTCATGAAGGAGGAAGGGTGAAGGGACAAAAATACAGGAATAGGTCTCAGTTAGGGAAGAATATTTCTTCATCAAGGAGAGGACCTAAAATGTGGTTAAAATTGGAGGAGGCCCAATTTTATGACACCACATTTAGGCCCCACTTAGGGTCTCAACTCATGTCAACGTATGTAGGAGAACGCAAAACAAAAAGAAACAAGACACACATAAAACAAAGACAAATCACAAAAAAGACACATGACAAGAACTAAACATGAGACGACAAACTAACAAAGACACAAAGACTAATGTCATCACATAAACATGAGCGATCACATAAAAGAGAAAAGATGACATCATCCATGAACTATCAGTAGTAAAACTATGAGTTCATGAGAGGAAAGGAGAAGTAAGAAACCGTGGACATCTCGCCCCCAAAACTAGGTGATCCATGGAGAGAAGGACATGGAAAATCTTGCCCCTAGAGCCTGTCTAGGTGATCCATGTAAAGGGAGAGAGTGAGAACACCGTTAGTTCCACTCAACCTCATGCATGTGTGTGCAAGTGAGGTTCAAAGAGCCTCATAGGTTTTTATGCCCAAGTACGCTACAACCTATATAGAATGTATAGTACAAGTGTCAAGGCAGGCGTGACATCCCTCTCTAAGAGTCTGTGGTCTGGTTTCGAGAATAACCACCCCACATAAAAGAAAAGTGGCGTCATCTCACTCTTAGAGACTATGCTCTGGTTCCAAGAATGACCTACTGTACAAGAGAAAAGTGATGACATCTTTCTCGAAGAGGCTTCCCTCTACTTCCAAGCTTGGCCCACTGTACAAGAAAAGTGATGACATCTTTCTCTAAGAGGCTTCCCTCTGGTTCAATGCATGAGAGAAGTATAGTATGAAGGAGCAGTAAACTTCATCACAAAGAAGATATCCGCTATGCAACAATATCATAAATCCAAGATAGAGAGGGAATACTCTTCAAGCAAGGGTAAGGTAGTTGAAAAAAGATATCTTGTTGTAAGTGTAAAAGTGATCCTTGAAGGAGAAGAGATCTTTGTTCAAAAGACATCTACCCCCAAGAGGATTTGTCTTAGACAAATATAACATCTTCTAGAACAAGAAAAGGAAAGAACAAGAATTCCATCCTTCCTCCTCTTTTTAGGTGAAAGGGATCGTTGATGAGGGATGACTCACTTTTATCCCCCAGAGGGATGGCTGGATTTATCATAGATGTACATTACCAAGTATAAAATAGGTTGTAATCAAGGAAGAACATCTTTTGTATAGGAAAGAATCCTTGAGTGAATAACAACAATTCCATACAAGGAATTCCATCAAGTAATAAAATTCACACCATCTACTTAATAGAGAAAATTGGATCCCTAGAGAAAGAGAGAGAGAAGGATCATTTCCCCCCAAGCTAAGGGACAATGAGAAGAGCTTACATAATCTACTAGAGAGAGATTAAACATAAGAAAATGTGCAATGAACTTACATGGATGTATCCAAGAAAAGACATTAGTAAATGTAAAATACACGTCTTAAGAAGTGGTAATCTTTGAAATGAAGAGAGAAAAAGAATTATATATTCCACAAGGGGGATTAATTATAAAAGCATACCATTGTAAGAAATGATAATCACATATGAAAAATGCAGTCCCTAAATGAGATAATGATAAATGAGAAAGAAAGAAAGAAAGGGAAAGGAGTGAAAATCCTTGCCCCCTAAGTGAGGAGAACAAGGAGAAGCAAATGGTGATTAGTTTCAAGTGATATGTAATACCCTGCCAGGAAACCCCAAAGGGATTAAGCTAACACACAAGAATAGAGTGCGGATAATTTTTTTTTTTTAAATTAAACACAACACAATGATACAATAAGATATCATAAGTTAAGATTACATAGTTGAAGACTTCAAATAACACCTAAAGAGTTTACCAATGCGATTACTTAATTCAACATTTAACTCAACTCATGCTTAATTAATCCAATTAAGTTGATTAACTTAATGATATGATAAAAATTAAACATAGGATAATTTTCTTCAGTAAATTAATATTATAGATAACATGATAAGGTTCATCCATTGCGGTTAAAAATATAGAAAACATGATTAAAATTCATCTAATATAAATTTAACCATACATTACACTCAAACTTATATTAAAACATAAGTCATGCATCTAATTTCATTTCATGCTTTAATTTCAAGATCGACTAACGAATACTTTCCATGCATACTTTAATTGCATTATCAATAACTGAATATATTCCTTTATTTTAATCTACATTCTTTCATGATTCAAATTACTGAATTTTAATAAGATGACTACATACATGCTTGTAAGATTAACTTCATCTAATCCACATCATACTTTCTAACATAATGCCATCCATACATGCTAAATTAAAAAGAAACATAAGAATGCAAAACACCACATACCACCAAAATGATCTCGGAGTTCACCCCTAGAGGGCTACATCTCTGGGTCTGCTCAACTGCAAGACCCCTTTGATAATTAAATAATAGTGAAGAACACATAAGGTTAACATTATTACAATCTTTCCATCAAGCAGAACATAACCAATAATACATACGACCACATCGGTCCAATAAATACATAAATGATCCGTGAATAGGATAGGATCCAACTGAACATAATAGAAGCAAAAACAAAGATCCATTGGAGCATCCATGAAACTAAGTCTTCACAACCCATCATAAGCAACCCAAGGTCTAACATGATATCAGGTACTCACAAGGGCATAAGCAATAGGATGACTCCACAACTATGCTCCTATCTAGACAACACAACAAAACACTAGCGAGCATAAGGGACAAGTGTCATCACATAACATGGTATGGTTACCATGGCAGGTCTTCATTGGTTCCGGCCCCATCCACTGGGTTACCTTACCAACCTATTCTGAACCTCTGACCCATCCAAGCCTCATGTGGACCCACACATCCTTTCATGAAGACAAGGATGATGGTTTTCCATTTCAGACCTTCTCACTGCATGTCAAGTCTGTGTTAGCACTCATCCCATATGTGACACACAATTATCTTACTTAGTAATTCATTAACTAACTCTCTAATATGCTATTAGGTTTTCACTTATTAGACACACTTTCGATGGGTTACCTAGTAACCACTTTGGGCACGACCCCCAATAGAAAGCTACTTTCCCATACGACACTAGACCATACTCAACAAACTCCTAAACCCATGCATACACAAGGTCAAGCAAACAGAATTAAAATTAGAGGGAACAACCATTTGGTCAAACACGACTTCATATGAGGTGCACTGACTGACGGTACTCTAACTAGAGACCTGACCAACTATGATCAACCACAAATCATCATTCGACACCTGCATAAAGGACATGACTTGATTACAATACAATCTCAAGACAATAGTCAAACTCAAGGTCAAGGACAGAAACAAGTACCCCAAATCAACCATATGAAGAGGTCCAATCAAACAAATCAAAGTCTTGCCATCACTTAAGCAAATGTGAATACAAAAAATTAAATTTTCATAGGCAATAACCGGGAGAGACAATCTTTTTCCATATTGATTTAAACATTAAAAGTCGATCAAGTTTTCTAAATGATTTAAGTTTGATTGTAGTTATCTACCTCATCTAGGTACAGGTCGTTCTTGGTTTTCTAACTCGCTAAGTTCATATGCATCATAACATAACATAAATACTTCATCATGAGTTTTTAAACCAAAAACACATTAACATGAATATTCTATACATAGAACACCCAATGATATAAACTAAAAACTTCAGATTAATCAACTAACATATGATATTCATTTTTCCAAATAAAACATCATTTCATCCTCAGTCGAATGCAATAATCTAATCTCATCTCTAGCAACACAAATATACACTTTCCAAAAATGGAAATATACATTAAAAGAAAATATAGAAATAGATAAACATTTCCTAATGAAATATAATCCCCTTGCATATATTAAAACAAATACACGATCTAAATATATTAATTAGTATATATCTCTCTCTATATATGCCTAAATTAATAAATTAATAACTAAACAATCATTATTATATATTTGAAAATATATGCTAATAAGGAATCGACAATTAATATATAATTAATAATATGTACTAATATATAAATTATCACAATTAATATATATTTAAAATATAAATTAATTAATAATTAATAATTAATATATAATAATAAAATATATTAATTAAAATTTAATAATAATATAACATATTAAAAATAAATTTTAAATTTAATTTATTGTATATATCTTTTAATCTTAAAAAAAACCAAAAAAAAACCGACCCATCAAGGGGCAGCTGCGGGCCCACTCCCATCCACGGGAGTGGGGTGGTCGTGCCCTAGCCATGGAGGTTGCAGCCACCACGGTGGACGCAGGTCCATGATGTCCACACAGTGGACGCAGGGCTTTGCAGCCACACGGTGGCTGCAGTTCACTGCGGCCACCCTGTGGTCATAGGGCTCTGCAGCCACTGGTGGTCGCAGACCTCCTTGTGGCGGTCCGTAGAGTGGAAGGGAAGGGAGGGGGCGAGGGCTAAGCTTTGGCTCTTTTGCCCTTCAAACCTTAATTCTGCCTCCAATCAAAATAAAATAAAATTTCATTTTAATTTAATCAATAACCCAAAAGAAATAAAAGATAAACTAAAACCCCCAATTTTAATTAATATACAGTCTCACATAGAGACAAAATTAAATTTCCAGAATGATCAAGAACAACAAATATTGAAAATCTTTTAGAATGATCATGGTTTTCTAAATGGAAGAATTTTGTTGAATAACCATCCAAATAAGCAATTTATTTAAGAAAATCCATATTGAGCATGGAATCATTTCTCTCAATTCTATTCCCCACTCTGCCCAAACTACAAACTAATTTCCAATATGAATCTAAATCCCTAGAGCATTCAATCGAGAATTTTAACCAAAAATGCATGAAGAACATCCAAACCCATTTTTTTTTTTAAATGAACTAAAATGATAAACAAAATCTACCTCATTAAGCATTCCTGGAAAAGAATGAAGGAGAGCCCAACTTGCAAGCTCCAAAAATCCTTCTTTCCCCAATATACCCAAAATTTTTACCATCCAAAAATATTTTTCCAAAATATTTTCCAAAAATAATGCTCCCCAAAAATTATTTTCAAACCTAGGTTAAATGGGAAAAAGTTTGACCAAAATTTCATTTTTGGATTTAAAACATTTTTATTTAAAATAAATCTCCAAATAATCATTCTTTTTAACAAATCATATATATTAAACTTGCTTTTCAAATTAAAATTGATTTTCCCAAATATTTGAAATTAACCTTTCTATTTCAAAATGCCAACAAGATTAAATTAATTCTATTTCAATTAAATTTAAATCTTTCATTTCAAAAGCATAACTGAAAATATTCATTATTTGAAATTAGCCATTTAATTGAACTTGCTACCAACCTGAATTGAGCAATTCTAATTAACGATAAATCACGT
This sequence comes from Cryptomeria japonica, assembly GCF_030272615.1. Classification (NCBI taxonomy): domain Eukaryota; kingdom Viridiplantae; phylum Streptophyta; class Pinopsida; order Cupressales; family Cupressaceae; genus Cryptomeria; species Cryptomeria japonica. The sequence continues at coordinate 327,133,400 of NC_081411.1, read as the reverse complement.
AAAAAGGGAGCCTATTTAATTTAGTCCCCAAAATACTAATGCGTAAACACACATTAAATAAAATTAAATACTAAGGATTAATTACTCAATTTAACCACACACTAAACACGCAACCCAACAAAGTCAAATAGACAGACGACTTGCATACCCAACCAAAGGGAAAATTGAGGACGACTGACGATGCTCACTTGAGCATGAATATGGTCAAACGAGGGTCTTACAACCACCTAATCTAGATTCTAAGGACCAAAGAGGTACACTCAAACCTGTGAATCCAGGTGGAGACGAACCTTGCACCCATGCGGTACTGTACCTGAAATCTCCTGCAACCAAGAGTCATACATGCATACATATCTATACTCAATGAAAGTGTTAGCCTAAGATTAATAACACTAAATAGGAGAACTAATAATCTTGCATATGAATTGGTGCGAAAACCACATTAATAGGTACGCACAAAAATCAAAATATCTAATTATAACATTTTAACATGATAAACTAACCAAGGTCAAACTGAGATTAGAATCTGATTAGGGTAGGGGTACTATATTCTCTCCCCCTAGGTTCTGACTTACTCTTGGAAGTTGTACGGCTAGACGAAGCACATGTCGCACGCATTAGCCCTAAAAGTCATTCAACAAATATCAAATTGCACATATGAATCTTTCTATAAATAAATAAAACATTATTGCTAAATCCTTTACGAATGCCATTATCCATTGGCAAGACACATCTAAATCCGTACATTTCTTAAAATATTCTAGGAACTATTTATAATCATAGCAGAGAAACAAGAATTTTCTCCCTTCCATTACACCAATTTAATGCATTACAAAGAGGTAAACATGCCCTCATGATCAATTTCCTTTACCAATACATCTTATTTATAAAACTTTATCGCATAGAACTAGCTTTAAAATTCAATTTCTACAACCAAGTTAACTTCCATGAAATAAGAGCAACATAGATAACTCAATTGTTTACACTTGCTGGACATATAAAAACCTTTCCAATGACTATGTCCCATAACATAGTGACAAGTTAACATAATTTACTCCATGATATACATAATAACCATCCACATAACTAGAATGCACAACTCAAAAGGCCACATGTGAGCATGTCTAATGCTCGATCAAAGATAACATGCATGATCAACATCTCTAGTGCGCTTGATCTCAGAGCAATAATATGATCATAAATATCCAACATCTCACTCAAGGGCTCGATGGTGCTAGGGCATACCATAGCGGTGCTACCTTCCATATAAGACCTTCGTGAACATCCCTTGATGAGTAAGGTGGTTAGCCTCCAAGAGATAGTCACCACACATAGGTAGGTAGTGGATCCTAGCTGCATCATAGCCTCACATACCCCCATCTTCAAGGTTCCCTACGTCTACTTCCTCGTACACACTCTACCAAGACCGTCTCATATGTCCTTGGAGAGGAATTTCACATTTCAACACAAGACTAGCATACGAAAATAATAAGGATAAACCAGTCTAGCCACCAAAGTACATACTAATAAAGATAATAAATCATCAATTCCAACAATAAGGTAAGAAAATAATCTAGAATTTGCAACACCAAATCAAGAAGCAAAAGATTACAAGATTGTGGCTAAACCTTCAAAGTCAAAGTATAATAAATTGCTGGTCCACAAAGAAATAAATAAGAATATCACAACTGCACATAACATCACTATGTGACTAGCATCTAGCCACCAACAAGGAAGGAAGGAACAAATGTCTAGCTATTGTAGTAGCTCATCATGTGGTGCGGCCTAGTCACACATCCACATGGCATGACAGTGTGCACCTCGATATCACCCTGTATCACATCGTCATGCGACATGACAATACTCCAAGCGGTTAAGCCACACAATGGATGTATCACATCACATCCCGCATAGCGACATACCCCACAGGGTACTCGTTGTAAGCCAGAGGTATACATGGCTAAGGTACACCCACATGTCTAACAACACCTACTAACTGGCAGCTCATGCAGACAAACCCACCTCTCATTAAGATGAGGCAAAAGATCCTCCAAAATACACCACCACTATGCTCAAGAGTTACCATCAATATGCTCAAATAAAGGAGAGGAATAGGTTGCCACACATAATCCTTATAAATTTGTTCATCAAAAAGGGAAAGTATTGAGTACACCTTTAATATAGTTTCATTGTATAACTATATTTTTCCTCGAAATAGAGAAGCTAAAGTCACTTCGCACTGACATTACTCATATACCGATCCATACTATTCAAGTAATGGTGACTTGCAATGCTACCCCTTAACATACTGAATTAGTAGCAACTCAAGGTTTGGTACTCAGTAGGGTAACAAATAAGCAACATCACATAAACAGTACAGTTTCCCATACTCATAAGTAAACATATCTTCCATGGTTGATTACTTCACCAACCTATGGCACATATAGCAAGTAAGGGTTTCTTACAATACACATGAAAACACCAATACTGGTTTGTTCACATTTACGGGGAGTACTTTTTAGTACACTATCATCTACTCAAGGAAGGTTTTAAATATGCTTCCCACATGAATAACTAAATAAAGTTTATTCTAGATACAAGTACTGAAATTGTCAACAATTCACCATTACATAAGGAAATAACATCATTCCTATATATTTCTCTAATTCCACTAAGCATTTGTTTTCACATTACTAACTATGCAAATTTCTTTCTAAAGCTTAAGACTTTCATCTTTCCATAAGAATCCCAAATGCAAACATACAATTTCATATGCGTTATAAAAATTCTATTTAAATCAATGCATTCTTAGTAGCATTTCTAAAAAATCTAATAATCTAGGCAAAGAGAAGGGAAAGAGTTTGATAGTCAAACCATTTCTTACATTAGAACAAGATTAACAAGATCACACCACATTATAAATTTTTTCACTATAAGCCTATCATCTTAATTGAACAATTTTCATTTCACTACCATTTTTTTAAAAGAATGCCAATTGGACTACATGACATCTCCAATTACTATGGTTGCAACAGAATGTTCTAGTTTTCCAAACAACAGAGATCAAAATAGGCAATCCTTTTGATAATATAAGACCTCATGCGAACACTCACTACTCTTAGTTTGATACAAAACATATCATAATTTGCAACCTTTCATTGAAAATCGAGGTATGATAGGAAGGTAAGAGAGGACCTATCAACTAAATAATACAGAATTATGCGTGCACATCAAACAAGCTTTTCATTTTGCACTTTCTAGTCAAGCTAAGTCATTATATATATCCAAAAGCAAGTTCAGTGTAGCAATGTTAAAATAGGTCCTCAATCAAATCGGTATAATGAAACACATAAAACAATCTTTCATGGCACACATTAATACACTCTTAGCCACTATAACATGTTCCCTTTTTATACCTCTTTTACACACATGGCAGTTTCACATAACAACTATTCGCACATTAATGCACATTACTTAAGATAGAATTTAATTATCTTACTCCTACAATACACATGGAGAATTCTTAATGAAAACATACAATTTTCCTCCCAATACCCATTATGATCTTTTAAACCCATAGCCCTTTTATATTATCTAGAAGCATAAAAGCATCATAGGTTCACACAAGGGTTCAATAAGTCACAACCTTTCTCTTGGAATAAGAAAACTCACATAAGAGATAAATACATGTATAGAAAACATTTTAATTTCTATAGAGAAAGAGGAGGAAGGATGGTAAACATTCGGTTTGCTAAATAATAAGCATTAAACCTCTACCATACAAGTCCTTCAAGTGGACAACACAAAGCTAGATCATAATCTTAATACAAGCACTTTTCATTCTTTTAGATTCAAGACAAGCACATATAATCACTCAAAAAGCACCAACATCAAGAAGGTGAAAGCAAGGTATGAACACACACGTTACACACAATTAAGGTTTTCTCGAAAGAATACGCAAAAGAACAAAACATGAGTACTTAAGATATTCAAGATCCTATGCCTCAATCACACACATACCAAAGGAGGACAAGCATACAACATCAGGAAGATATACCTCACACCAACTAAGGGCACAAGCGACACCAGAGATCCCAGTGTTTGCAACATGGGCTATGATGCCAAATGTAATGCATCGCTAGGAAACCCTGAAGGGATTAAGCTAACACACAAGAATAGAGTGTGGATTTTTTTAAAAAATTAAACACAACACAATGATACAATGAGATATCATAAGTTAAGATTACACAGCGAAAGACTTCAAATAACACCTAAAGAGTTTCCCAACACAATTAATTAATTCAACATTTAACTCAACTCATGCTTAATTAATCCAATTAAGTTGATTAACTTAATGACATGATAAAACTTAAACAAAGGATAATTTTCTTCGGTAAATTAATATTATAGATAACATGATAAGGTTCATCCATTGAGGTTAAAAATATAGATAACATGATTAAAGTTCATTTAATATAAATTTAACCATACATTATGCTCAAGCTTATATTAAAACACAAGTCATGCATCTAATTTCATTTCATGCTTATATTTCAAGATAGACTAACAAAAACTTTCCATGCATACTTTAATTGCATTATCAATAACTGAATATATTCCATTATTCTAGTCTACATTCTTTCATGATTCAAATTACTGCATTTTAATAAGATGACTACATACATGCTTTTAAGATTGACTTCATCTAATCCACATCATACTTTCTAACATAATGCCATCCATACATGCTAAATTAAAAAGAAACATAAGAATGCAAAACACCACATACCACCAAAATGATCTCGGAGTTCACCCCTAGAGGGCTACATCTTCGAGTCTGCTCAACTGCAAGACCTCTCTAATAATTAAATAATAATGAAGAATACCTAAGGTTCACATCATTACAATCCTGCCATCAAGGCGAACATAACCAATAATACATACGACCACATCAGTCCAATATATACATAAATGATCCCTGAATAAGATAGGATCCAATTGAACATAATAAAAGCAAACATAAAGATCCACTAGAGCATCTGTGAAACTATCTTCGCAACCCATCATAAGCAAACCCAAGGTCTAACATGATATCAGGTACTCACAAGGGCATAAGCAACAGGACGACTACACAATTGTGCTCCTATCAAGATAACACAATAACACACTAGCGAGCATAAGGGACAAATGCCATCAAATAACCTAGTGTGGTTACCATGGCAGGTCTTCATTGGTTCTAGCCCCATCCACTGGGCTACCCTAGCAACCTATTCCAAACCTCTGGCCCATCCAAGCCTCATGTGGACCCACACATCCTTTCATGAAGACAAGGATGATCATTAGCTATTTCAGGCCTTCTCATTGCATGTTGAGTCTATGTTAGCACTCATCCCATGCGTGAGGCACAATTATCTTACTTAGTGATTCATTAACTAACTCTCTAATATGCTATTAGGTTATCACTTATTAGAAACACTTTCAATGCGTTACCTAGCAACCACTTTGGGCACGACCCCTAATCGAAAGCCACTTTCCCATATGACACTAGAGCATACTCAATGAGCTCCTAAACCCAAGAATACACAAGTTCAAGCAAATAGAGTTCAAAATGGAGGGAAAAACCATTTGGTCAAACACGACTTCATATGAGGTGCACTGACTGACGGTACTCTAACTAGAGACCTGACAAGCTATGGTCAACCACAAATCATCATTCGACACCCGCATAAAGGATGTGACTTGATTACAACACCATCACAAGATAATAGTCAAACTCAAGGTCGAGGACATAATAAGTACCCCAAATCAACCATACGACAGGGTCCAATCAAACAAATCAAAGTCTTGCCATTGCTTAAGCAAATGCAAATATAGAAAATTAAACTTGCATAGGCAATAACCGGGAGAGACAATCTTTTTCCATATTGATTTAAACATTAAAAGTCGATCAAGTTTTCTAAGTGATCTAAGTTTGATTGCAGTTATCTACCTCATCTAGGTATAGGTCATTCTTGGTTTTCTAACTCACTAAGTTCATATGCATCATAACATAACATAAATACTTCATCATGAGTTTTTAAACCAAAAACACATTAACATAAATATTCTATACACAGAACACTCAATGATATAAACTCAAAAATTTAGATTAATCAACTAACATATGATATTCATTTTTCCAAATAAAACATCATTTCATCCCAAATCGAATGCAATAACCTAATCTCATCTCTAGCAACACAAATATTCACTTTCCAAAATTGGAAATATACATTAAAAGAAAATATAGAAATAGATAAGCATTTCCCAATGAAATATAATTCCCTTGCATATATTAGAACAAATACACGATCTAAAGATATTAATTAGTATATATATCTCTATTTATATATGCCTAAATTAATAAATTTAATAGCTAAACAATCATTATTATATATTTGAAAATATACACTAATAAGAAATCGACAATTAATATATAATTAATAATATGTATTAATATATAAATTATTGTAATTAACATATATTTAAAATATACATTAATTAATAATTAATAATTAATATATAATAATAAAATATATTAATTAAAAGTTAATAATAATAAAACATATTAAAAACAAAATTAAAATTTAATATATTATTATTTTTTTTAATCTTAAAAAAAATAAAAAATGACCCATCAAAGGGCAGCCATGGGCCTACCTCCCATCCATGGGAATGGGGTAGCTGAGCCCTAGCCACGGAGGCTACGACCACTAAGGTGGATGCAAGTCCATGACATCCACACAGTGGATACGGGGACCCTACGATCATCGCGGGGTTGCAAGGCTCTGTGGCCACACAGTGGCTGCAGTTCACTGCAGCCACCCTATGGTTGCAGGGCTCTGCGGCCACCAGTGTTCACAGACCTCCCTGTGGTAGTCCATGGAGCAGAAGGGAAGGGAGGAGGAAAGGGTTGAGCTTCGGCTCCTCTATCCTTCAAACCCTAAATTTGCCTCCAATCAAAATAAAATAAAATTTCATTTTAATTTGATCAATAACCCAAAAGAAATAAAAGATAAACTAAAACCCCCAATTTTAATTAATATATAGTCTCACACAGAGACTAAATTAAATTTCTAGAATGATCAAGAACAACAAATATTGAAAATCTTTCCAGAATGATCATGGTTTTCTAAATGGAAGAATTTTGTTGAATAACGCTCCAAATAAGCAATTTATTTAAACAAATCCATATTGGGCATGGAATCATTTCTCTCAATTCTATTCCCCAATCTTCCCAAACTACAAACTAATTTCCAATATGAATCTAAATCCTAAGAGCATTCAATGGAGAATTTTAACAAAAAATGCATGAAGAACATCCAAACCCAATTTTTTTTTTAAAAAAGAACTAAAATGATAAACAAATCCTACCTCATTAAGCATTCATGGAAAAGATTGAAGGAGAGCCCAACCTACAAGCTCCAAAAATCCTTCTTTCCCCAATATACGCAAAATTTTTACCGTCCAAAAATATTTTTACAAATTATTTTCCAAAAATAATCCTCCCCAAAAATGATTTTCAAACCTAGGTTAAATGGGAAAAAGTTTGACCAAAATTTCATTTTTGGATTTAAAATATTTTTATTTAAAATAAAATCTCCAAATAATCATTCTTTTCAACAATCATATATATTAAACTTGCTTTTCAGATTAAAATTGATTTTCCCAAATATTTGAAATTAACCTTTCTATTTCAAAATGCCAATAGGATTAAATTAATTCTATTTCAATAAAATTTAAATCTTTCATTTCAAAAGCATAATTGAACATATTCATTATTTAAAATTAGCCATTTAATTGAACTTGCTACCAACCTGAATTGAGTAATTCTAATTAACAATAAATCACATAAAAAGGGAGCCTATTTATTTTAGTCCCCAAAATACTAATGCGTAAACACACATTAAATCAAATTAAATACTAAGGATTAATTACTCAATTTAACCGCACACTAAACACGCAACCCAAGAAAGTCAAATAGACAAACGACCTGCATACCCAACCAAAGGAAATACCGACGATGACTGACAATTCTCACTTGAGCACGACTATGGTCAAATGAGGGTCTTACGACCACCTAATCCAAATTCTAAGGACCAAAGAGGTACACTCAAACCTGCGAATCCAGGTGGAGATGAACTTGGCACCCATGCGGTACTATACATGAAATATCGTGCAACCTAGAGTCATACATACATACATACATATATATACTTAATGAAAGTGTTAGCCCAATATTAATAACACTAAATAGGAGAACTAATAATCTTTCATACGATTTGGTGCGGAAACCACATTAACAAGTATACACAAAAATCAAAACATCTAACTATAACATTATAACATGATAAACTAACCAAGGTCAAACCGAGATTAGAATCTGATTAGGGCAGGGGTACTACATGATATGTCATCCTAGTACAAAAAATCCTTTCAAGGAAGGGATACATACTTCTCAAGAGATCATTCCTTGTTAAGGGGCATTTCATACTTGTGAATAATTGAAACCATAGAAGAGGTAAGATTTCCAAGAGAAGAAGTGCAGTACTCATAAAAGATGCCCCTCTCCAAGAAAAGAGGAAAACCAAAGAACAATTATATGCTCATATAAGAATAACCGTATGAAAGAAAAGAGATCTAATAATGAATAATGCACAAACATAGAGATAAATGTATAGAAAGAAGAAGAAAAATGAACTTCATGTTGCTGCCCCAAAGTATGTTAAAGTGAAACAATACCACCACTAATGATAAAGAGCTCCTATTAAATGGGCTAATTATGCCATAGGGTGAAGAGCAACATGAAGGGAAAATAAGTGCTAAGGCACTATGTTTTTACCAAGAAATACATCTAGATTTGTTGTGAGACAAATGTGTGCAAGATCATATTGTAGTTGAACAAATTTCCTAAATTCATAACATTTTCCAAGAGAGTGTGAATATGAATCATGAAAATTGCAATATTCAATACCTTTCACTTGCTTAAGATTTTTGCTTTTATTTTGATGAGGAAAGGAAATGTTCTTGTCATATTTCAACCTCCAATAGATTCTTGCAGCTAATCTATCAGGATGGTAAATATTATCTTGACATAAAGGAGAGAGTTTGTTAGAAGAAGAAGTTTCACTATACACAATTCTAATTTTGCCACTATCTATGCCATCTTGAATAAATTTTTGAAAATCAGGGCAATCACTAGCATTATGGTCATGGGTTTGATGAAATGAACAAAAAGGACGCTTTGAAGAAGTATTCTTGCAAGCTCTCTTGATTTGTTATTTTTGAAGGTAATCTTAAAAGTTTTGAAGCCTAAGGAATTCATCCATAGAAAGAGGGGTACCACTTCCTAGGCCTCTTGTAGTAGTTTGTGTAGGAGTGTTTATAGGTACATAAATTGCATGCTCAAATTTCCCAATTCATTGTCATTTAATACCTTGTTTTGTAATTATATGAAAGCCACGACTGTAAGAATGTTGCAATTGACTAGATGGAGGAACATGATCATGAATTTCTTTGAAATCTGACGTGTAAGGAGGCATAAAAGGTTTTGTATATGAAGGTAGAGTATCATGTGAAATGACAATCTCTTTTCCTTTATCAAGCTTATCCTTTTTGGAAGATTGATGAAGAACATCTTCATCATCTAAAAGCTCATTTTTAGTGATTTCTATGCGAGGGGAAAGGTCATGAATAAAATGCATAACATCATCCTCCCTACGTAGACTTTGATGTTGAAGATAGGTCTTAGAACAATAAGGAGGATCTAAAGATTTAAGAATATTGATGTTTTCATATTTCCCCCCTTTCTCAAGGGTATGTGTATGAGAAGAAGATGGATCCATGTTACTTTCCAATGCTTGCTATTATTTAGAGAGATCATTGGTTAAAGCATTAGCTCTCATCTCATTTACATAAGATAGCCTAGGAGAGGTACAAAGATTAGAATCTTTAGATTTCAGATCTACAAAAGATTTAAGGTGATTAACATAGAAAATGCATTTTGTTAACAACATCACCATAATGCAACATAAATGATACATAAAAGCTTTTAGATCTAATTGAAAAGAAAATAATTTGGAAATCCTAACACAATATGACCTAGTGCTATGAAGAAAGAGAAGCAACAGGAAATGAAAGAAACTCTTATCCGACACATGATTGTAGTAAATATATGCAAAAAATAATGTAATCATATGCGAAAGAGAAAGTAATCCAATTTATTAATTGCCATTAAAAGTCTCTTAAGTGAAATCTAAATTTGCTGCAAAAATAGGTTTAAAACTAGGACCTTTTTATGAAAATTAATTTTAAGATGTCAATTTGATGAATTTTGAATTTGTGTTCAACCTTAGAGAGTGTTAAAATTGATAAAGTATGTTGATTTTCTAGATTTGAGAAAAAATGTACAGTCAATTCCATCTCTCAAAATTTTGGGAAAAAAGCTGAGGATCATTGTGGGTGCACACATAGTTCGACCAACTTTTTTCAAAAAGTTTCAGGAATGATAGAAATTATGATTTTAATGAGGAATAAAAAAAAACAACTGATTTGGAGATGTCTAGATTGGTCAAACTTGTAGTCAAATGTCAAAAATAGAAGAATCTTAAAAATTAGGGTTTTATGATTTAACCACTAAATTTTCATAATAAAGAGATAGATTTGAATTGCAATTTTGACATAGAAATCAGATCTGAAACAAGCAGTTAAAATTTTACACCTCACAAGATTAATTTTCTCTAATGAAAAATTAGGGTTTTTATGCAATTAACCTCTAAAATTTGAAAATAGATCAAACTTTAAAATTAAAATTTGAAATTAAAATTGCAATTAATCAGATCTAAGAATGAGAAATCAGAATTAATATGTTTCATGTCGGGTTTACCAAAATGTAAAGTGGAAAATTGGATCCTAGTGACTCCCCACCTAGGAAAGAGAAAGGAAGCCACTAGGATGATTTTCACTTGGGAGAACTTTACATTCAAAAGAGGGGCTTGAATCCTCTAAATCCAAATCCAAGGGAAACAAGGATGTGAATTTTAAGTGGATTGCAAGGATTGAAGTTTGATTTACCCTCTTTTGTAAATGAGAAAGTTGACTTGTTGACTATGCGGAAAAGAGAGAGGAAATGAGTGAAATGAGGAGCTACCAATTCAGGATCCCATTGTAAGTTTAGATCTAAGCTAATTAGACTGATATAGATCTGCCCTGCAAATTTGGAGAAAAGTCATCGGGACCATGGTGGGAATGTACATGGTCCTCCACCAAATCCGTGTAATGAAAGGGTTCTTCCGTCTCTGCAAATGAAGCCCAAACCTATAATTATAGCTGCGCACCTACAATCTACACACATAAAAGAGAGGGAGAATGGTTGTGGATAGGTGTTTTCCTTAGTCAAAACCCTATTGAGGAATCAACCTTGAAAGAAAGTAATTGCAAATGCTTGAATGTAAACAATGGAAATGTATACCTTGTAGGTATGCAACTTGTTGATGATGATTGCTTTGCTTCTTGAATGTAATCACAAATGTTGTATGAAATGGCATATAACATGACAAGACTTTAACACACACACATACTTGCAAATGAATGTTATAATGTTGCTCCAATGGATGAATGAAGAAGACTTGATTGCTTTAATGCTTGATGATGACCTTGAAATCTCATCTCTTATTCTTATGCGCCCTATCCCCTTATCATTCATCATTGAATGAAGGAATTTAATTCCTTTTTATACATGCCTCAAGGATTAATTTTCAGTCACCAAAGGATAACAAGGAGGAATTGGAAACCCTGAAGACAAATTGTGCATACGAAACTAGATAGACCTGACATAGGGCCACCTTAAGGGGTGGGGACAAGGGCGCCACACCCTTGTCCTACCTTTTTTTGGGGCCTGGACAGGGTCTAGAGAAGACATGGGTCATGAAGGAGGAAGGGTGAAGGGGTGAAAATGCAGTAATAGGCCTCAGTTAGGGAAGGAGATGTTGTCGTCGAGGTGAGGACCTAAATTATGGTTAAAATTGCAGGAGGCACAATTTTATGATACTACACCAGGATAACCATTTGTTGTCCCTCGAGACTATCTTTGCTGATATTTTCAAATTTTTGTGAGCAAGTATACATGTTATTGTATATAGAATTTGGTGGATTCCTAACTTTGGCATTCCTATCAAAGGGGGAGACAGTAGAGTGAAAATGGTGCAAATTCTGAGGGAGAGCTTGTAGATTCTTGGTGAGTTTGAAATTTTGAAGTTTTGCAACTTTGAGTGTACATTTTATTTTTCACAATGTTGCCATCAATGGCAAAGGAGGAGATTGTTGGCAAGAGACACTTTTCTAATGAAGATTGGTGCATGATCAGTGCTTATAAGTTGTCATTGATGGTAACCTAGTTTAGATATCACATCTAGTGTACATAGATTTGACTTACCATAAGTCATATTGTTCATGTATGTAAAGTGGAACACAATAACTGGTAGAGCACAAGATCATTGAGTGCATCTTGATATTAGTGATGTAACTATGGTTGTTGTGAATAAGGCAGATGATTTGAGGTTTGAGGAAACTTATCTTGTGATCCTGATATCCAGTGTTGATTCATGAGCAAAATCAAAGGTCCAGTATCAAGTAATTAAGTTAGTGCAAAGCTATTTTGGTGTAACATGTGTTGCGAAATCTTAGGGTTGATTTTAGTGATTGTTTTCATAATAGAAGAATTTGAGCCAACTTGTATGAAGCTTCTTATCATTCTGTTTGGGTTTGCATTTTGGATTGTGGGCGGATTGAGCCAACTTAAGGTTACACATTTCATGTTGCGTGTTATGTGCTTTTTGGAAGCCAACATGGTAAATGATTCATTTCGTTGGTGTAGATATAAAACCAATTCATTTGAGCATGTTGATAGATGATTAGAATGTTAGAAGTCGATATGAGAGAATTTATGAAGGTTGGTGAATGTGATTTAATATTTTGGTGCTTTGGTTTATGACAGAGCATGAAAAAAGATCATAAAGATAGATCAATTGTAGAGGGTAATCTAATCCTAACCAGAACTGCATTTTGACATATGTAGATGCTATAATTCAATTCATTCATTATTTTAATCAATTGTAATATCCTATATGGTAGTGATCCTTCCTCCTGGTTTTTTCCCTTTGCAATTGAGTAGTGAGCTCTAGGTAGTGTGCCTGAATGCAAGTGCATTCCCCTTATGTAATATTATCATACTTTTGACCATAGTATAATAATATTGTGGGTTAAAATCCCACCATGGTTTTTCCCTTTTTGGGTTTCCACGTTAAAATCTTGGTGTTATAGCTTTGTGGTTTTTTACTTTTTGTTTCTGCATCTTGCTTTCATTCATATGTATTTGGTGGTTTAAGGATCAACTTAATAAGTTTGCAAATCGCAAAACATTGATTCACCCCCACTCTTAGTGTTCATTGATTCCAAAAACTCTTAGAGTTGTATGCAGTTGCACAAGAGCGCAAAGAGGAATGGATATGGTTGTGATGATGCAAAACTATAATTGTGATTATGCATTCTCTAGATAGACTTTGATAGAGTATAGGTATTCTCAAGCTATGTGTGATGTAGAATGAGAAGAGGAAGCTTATTTTATATAGATCAACATGAAAATGGTGGGTTAAGATTAAAAGGTTAAATTATGAATGGTTGGGATTGTATGATTAAAAGAGAATGCATAGGATTTGAGGCTAGGTATGTTGAACACACTATAGGATTGAGAGGGAAGGAGGGATTTTGAATCAATTTGGACCTTATAATAATTTAACTTTAATGCATTAATCTTTAAAACAAAATTATAATGAATAATAGAAAATGAACATTAAACCACATAACACAATACACAAGAGAAATCTAGATTTATGTGAAAAATCCTAATCAAAGAATAACCACAGTGAGAATCAGACTCACAATCTGAATAACTGAGTACAATGTTTCAAGACAAAGGCTAAGTTATCTCACTAATCCTGATATGAAATTGCAAGAGTAAGATGCACAACCTTAGGAAATGATATAATGGACTTGCATTACTAACATGCACAATTCCAGGGAAAAATACAAAATAACTTGTAGGCTGAAGCTAATCACTCTAGGACAATATATAGAGATGCACAAGATGCCAAAAGGACTCACTGTCCTCTGGTAGGTATAAAGAAATGATGAATTGAAATAAACAAGATCTCCTAGTCATGAAAATGTCCTTGAACCATTGTGTCAAGTGAACAATATCATGGTAAGCACAACTCACTTTATTTATTGTCACATTTAAACTCTATCACACTAAAAGATATGATCATCAAAACTCATCACAAACTAGAATTTGTACTTTTGATTCTCCACATATGCTTTCACATCATTCACAATTAATCCAAATAATCCATAATTCAATTCATGCATCCACACATCCATTTATATTAGGTTATTCATTGAGATACTCAACTAGGTTTGCCATAGATAGGATATATATAAATTACACAAAGTCAACCACCAAGAGAAACTACACAAAATTTAATCCACCCTAGGAGATAAAGGGGACCCAAATACATCATAAAAAGTTGATTCCAATGAACTATACACAATAACACATCCTCCAAAGTTGGTATCAAACATAACATGTAAAAAAATAATAAAGTTTGTTAACCAGTTGGCCCAAAAACATCACTTAGTACAAATTTCTTGGCGTAGATCTTCAAATTAAGACCCATAGAAATATCTTAACTCAATCTCTAATGCATATAAAGACCAAAAGAGTATGATCCAAATAAGATAAACTAACTAAGTCAGCTAGAGACCAACACAATTGACAACATCGAACAACATAACAACATAACAATAACAACATAACTTCATCTGCCAAACAAACTAATACTTGAAATGTGAACTAGAATACTATATGAACCATATGAACTTGTCTTCTAGGCCACAACACTTCAATCAACATAGCAAAGAAATGCAGAGATTTCTCCAAACTAGTATTGATAGACAACTTCATTGTTAGTAAATTGCAACAACCAACTTCAACACTATCTGAGGACCTGAAAACATGGTAGTCCAAGATCCATAGAACATAGACATTAAATCCAAAATCACAAGCCATTTTAAAAGTCAGAGGAATGAGAAACATTTTTCATAAGGACATTAAATACTCTTTCTTTCATATTTTAACTTCCACTACTACTAACTTTCAAAAATGCTTCATACTTACTCAACATCATCACCAAACAACATAACAATATCTGAACACTCATTTCTGGACCATATATTATAATTGCACAATTGAACAATTATAAAATTCACTTTTTTTTATAACACACAAATTTTTGGCATGGTTTCTTAACATATTGGAAGAAGAAGAAGTGGCGAGTAGGAATTTCAAATTTTAAATCTGGGAATGGCAAATTTCCTGGGGATGGCAGTCTTTCTATGGGTGGAAATGGCAATCAGACTGGTTTCTAGGCATCCCAAGGTACTGAAGGGGACAAGGAGATAGTCAAATCGGTGGAAGACAAAGATTCCAAAATCAAGGACCCACATGATAGAGGTAAGGAAAATAAAAAATGGTCTTTTCTTTTTGGAGTGGAGCCACTGGTAAAATCAGGGCTACTAGAAGTTTAAAATATTTTTGATCCCGCAATAGGGGTTGTCACTATTTCTATTATGGATAAGCTGGTTGATCTTACTGTCTCTAGATTAGCTATGACATTAGTTGGAAGGTTTGCTGGTTTTAGGCCTAACATTGATGTGGTTAGGAATTTTATAAGGAGGAAATGGGTTCTCAAAGGTCAAGTGGATGTGGTGGCTTTGCCTAGGGTTTTTTTTTCCTTTGCTTTTAATTCTGAAGAAGATATGAATAAAGCTCTATGTGAAGTACCATGGATGTTCGGCAAGTCAACTTTGGCTTTATAGAAATGGGCTCCAAAACTTTCTCTTGATGAGTCTTTTTTTGTGTTGGCGCTTATGTGGATGCGCCTCCCAGGCCTTCCGCTAGAGTTTTGGAATGAGGAAGTCTTCAAGGGGATAGTGAGTTCTTTTGGAGAACTTCTCTCAATCGATCCAATGACTACAGCTAAATCAAGGTTGGTTTTTTCCCGTATCTGTGTTAATGTCAATCAAATGAAGGATATGCCCCAATCTATTGAGATTATATCTAAATTAAGAAACTGGATCCAAGCGATTGAATATGAATCACTCCCGTTTGCTTGTTTTCATTTCAAAAAGTCGGGTCATTAGGCAAAATCTTGTCCGCTTAAGAAGAGTAAGAATAGCAAGAGTGATAGCAATTTGAAACAGAAATGGCAAATAAAAGATAAGAGAGAAGACCCATCAGTAGAGTGTGTTCCTGATAAGGAAGTGATTGAGTTGGAAAAAGAGGTGAAGAAGGATGCGAATTGTAATAATGAAAAACCTGCTTGTGCCTGTTCTAATAATCAAATAGAAAGTACCAAAGAAGAAGAGCAAAGGATAGAGGCAAATGTGCAAAAACATGATCCAGAGGACCAGAAGGGAGGGCCTGTCAATCAGGAGAAAGTTGAGGAGAGTTCCAATGATGATGCTTCTGCTTCATCTTATACAAAAGCAAATGGGGAAGACTTCAATGAAGCGCAAGATTATAACATTTATGATTTTGAGCCTCTTTTGTTATTAACCAATGGAAGCCCAAAGCCATTTCAATGCAAAACTCCATCTAATAGTGTGGAAATGGTGGCCCTTGAGGGAAATCTTAGGATTCTCAGTACTAAAGAGGGAAAATCGAATAAGGAAGGACCCAATGGAGGTATCTCAACTAGAAGCAAGAATAAGAAAAATGAAGATGTTGGAAGCGAAAACAAAAAGTAGGGGAGACCTTCTCTAAAACATCAAAGGGAACAAGAAAGTTGGAAGAACCGTTTTGATGGAACATAGAGCTCCATTGAGTCAGCTCTATCCCCAGTGAAAGTATGAAGATAATTTCCTGGAATATAAGAGGGTTGAATGCCCCTCATAAGAAGGATGTGTTACATAATATTATAAGAGATCATAAACTAGATGTGGTCCTTGTCCAGGAAACTAAGATGTGCAAGGATAAAGTGGAAAGAATTAGAATATTTTAAAATAATGGAGCTATAGGAACTAGTATAGAGGGTGCCTCTGGAGGAACAATGATTTTTTGGAACCAAAAAACTATTGAAGGTAAGGAAATCATTTATGAAATCAATAGGAATTTTGTGTTGCTTGAGCATATCAAGAATAACTTTGTTTGGGTTATCACTATTGTCTATGTGCCTAATACCAAAGCTGGGAGATTTAAATATTGGAGAAGCCTTGTAGAAGACAAACTAAATTTTGCTGATAAAAGTTGGATAATAATGGGAGATTTCAATACCCCGCTTAAAGAGGAAGAGAAGATGGGAGGCCTCCCCTTGTAGCTTGATGGTAAACAAGATCTTATAGACTTCATCAATGATCAAGCTCTTATGGATGTGGATCTCCAAGGAATCAACTATACCTGGACTAATAGAAGAACTGCAGCTGGTCTTATTCAAGTTAAGTTAGATAGAACCTTAATTTCTCCTAAGTGGTTATCTAAGTATAGTTGTTCTTTGGCATCTATTATGAATATTTGATCTAATCATTACCCTATTTCTTTTACTTCCAACTCTTTTTCTGCTAAGAGAAATTTCCCTTTTAGATTTGAAAAAGTGTGGTTATCCCATCCATCCCTAGAAGTTTGTGTTGTTGATTGGTGGAGTTCCGAGGTTGAGGGAAGGACTTTATTTAGAATAGCCAAAAAGCTCAATATTATAAAGGCTAAAATGAAAATATGGAACAAAGAGACTTTTGGGGATATCTTCAAAAGTAAAGCCCAAATTAAAACTGAAATAAAAGAAGTTCAAGATAAAATCCAAGAAGACGCGCTTTCAAAAGATTTGAGATCTGTGGAAAATGGTTTGTTGTCTAAATACCACACTATTATTTCTAATGAAGAGACATTCTGGAGACAAAGATCAAGAGCCTTGTATTTGAAGGAAGGTGATAAAAATACCCAATTTTTTCATGTAACTGCTCTTAAGCACAAGGTGGCTAATAGGATTTCTAGGTTATCCTGCAATAGGGGAATTTTAACAGATGATAATGACATAAGAAAGGAAGTTCTAGATTATTTTAGCAACCTCTTGGGAGAAGTGGATGATCTTGACGTCAGTAATCAAAACCTTCTTTTGTAGGCTATTCCTTCTACCTTGACTGAGGAAGACAACAAATATCTCTCTCGAATACCTTCTAGTCAAGAAATAAAAAGGGCGATTTTTTCTTTTTAGGGAGACAAGTGTTACTACTTATCAAATTGCCATTAGTTTTTATATTCAAAGTCATACTATATATTTTAGTTAGTTAACACTACCGAATCATGCAGTTGGTACACATAGAGAAGTCAGTATGCACAGTCTAGTTGGTTATAGAGGAAAGCAGTCACAAAACGCAATATACACCGAGCTGTCTATCGAGTATCTTTTTGAGACTACTGAGTAGTAAAGATGACACACCGAGTTGACATACACTGAGTGAAACGTTTTACCAGATACATTGAACCTAGACATGCATATGAAAACGTGTTACAAGATCGAGGCACATCTAACTGTTATTACACTGGAAATTGCACTAGAAGATTGTGTATGATTACAAGGACAATCTAACCAATGAAATATTTAGTTTAGTTATTCATTCAAGGAATCTTGTTTGTAAGATCAAAGCAATGAATTAGATCACCATTTTAAGAAGATCTATTTATACAGCATAAGTGAAGTGTATGTATGCATGAGGGAAGACTGTTACAGAGACACAGAGGTCACTGAGAAGGTTTTTTAGAGAACAGTCGCAGAACAAAGTAAACAAAAGGGTTTACCGAGTTACTATATGGGTTACCATGGTATGCTATAAGCAAGGTAATCTATTCTGAGCACATAGAATCTACTTTAACATTTCAGATGTAAAGTTGCAGATATTTGTAATGATTTTAGTGTAATATTGAGAAGTTGAAAGAGAAACCTTTAATAGGGTAAAAGACTCTAATCAAGTCTATAAATTATAAAGCCTCTAACTAGGTGCAACATTCAGAATAAATGTTGTAAAATCCTTTAGCAAGGTAGATCTAATAGATCTTGTTACTCCTAACAGGGTATGCTATCAGAAATAGCTAAATGTAGCTCTAACCGAGCATTCTTTATTATTGCAGTAGTGAAGTTGTGGGTGCCATCCCCACCGTAGTTTTTCTCTCTATCGAAGAGTTTCTGCATAACCAAAATATAGGTGTTATGGAGTGAATCATGTATGATTGTTATCTATTTGTTTTAACTTTATTTTATGTTACTGCACTATTCTGTTTATGCATAACAGTAAAGTTATTATTCAAGAAAAGTTTTGAAGTACTAATTCACCCCTCCCCTCTCAGTACATTAGCTTTCCATATTGGGCCTAACAATTGGTATCAGAACTTGAATCTTGGAAAAGGGTTTAACTACCTAAAGAGAAAGATCTTATCAATGGAAGGCTATAAACAATCTTGGAGGATTGTGTATCTACAAGAAGAGCTAGATCATGCAAAGGCAAATGCAAAAATTTCTGAAAGTACGAAGAAGATTATCTGATGACTTGTAGGATTCTCAAGAGTTAGTGGAACAAATTGAGACATCATCTAAGAATAGTATATTTGAAGAGACTAAGGAAATTATTGGAGTGTTGAAAGAAAAGAACAAAGCATTGGCTGATCAACTAAAAGCAATGAAAAGAGAACATGAACATTTCAGTACACAAATGACTAAAAATCTAGATGCATTAAGGACAACAAAGGATAAAGCAAGAGATCTACAAAGAGAGAAACAACAACTTGAAGTCTTAGTATCTGATAAGAATGATGAAATCATAAGGTTAACTAGGATTCAACAAAATATGATAGATCAACTAGGTTATGCACATCATGAAGCAATTCTGAAGAATGATGAAAATCAAGCATTGAAACTTGAAGTATCAAGGTTGACCAATGAACTTGAAATAGAGAAAAAATCCAAAGAAACATTGAAGAAAAGCTATGAAGCATCAAAGATGTTGGATGAGCAACTGAATACAAGATGACCCAACAAAGATGCAGGACTCAGCTACAAAGGAAAAGAATCTACCAAGAAAGGAATTCATACTACCGAGAAAGGAGAATCATCAAAGCAAGCTGAGAATAGGAATAACATCAAAAGAAAGAAGCCTATTTGCTACTACGGTCGAAATCAAGGTCATACTACCAACATATGCCAAATCAGAAAAGGTAAGCAACCGAATATCACTAAATCAAATGATTATTGTTTCAATTGCAATAAATATGGTCACACATCTAATCAAGTAGGACAAAGTCTGTTAACAACTATCAGAAGGCAAAATTCAAAGAGTTTTGTAAAAACTGCAATAGATATGGACATAGTACCGAGAAGTACTGGCTTAAGCAAAAGAACTACATGTGGTCTGCACATCGAGCAAATGCTAGAGGCTACCAAACTCACATAAATCCTTATCGACAATATGCAGCAGTACCATGGGATTACAATACAAGGATATGGTGCGAATGTTGTGGAAGATATGGACATATAAGTGCCAACTATTTTATAAAGTTTGGAATGAACAACTGAAGATCATGGAGAAATCCTGGTATGACATGTTTTCATTGTAACAAAGTTGGACATTTGGCTGGAGATTTCAAAGATCAACCTAGAGGAGACACTGGAGAGATAAAAAAAAAATTAAAGATGATTTGGAAAAAGAAGGAAATTGTGTCAAATGAAGAGTGTTACTGCTCCCAAGAGCATCAGGTACATCACCGAGTAAGAAACAAAAGAGTGTTACTGCTCCCAAGGTAACCAAGACCTACAAGAAGTCTACTCGAAGACTCATTCTAGCAAAAGAGTCTAGTGATACAGAATCTGAGGATGCCAACAAATTCCAGATTGTCAAAAGCAAGAAGGTAAATATACATAGTGTTGAAAACTTTTGTGCAAATCTAAAAGAATATGGTGGATTTGATTCCTTTAGATATGTCAAGTATGAGACTAGGAATAATGATGAGAAGTGACAAATTGAAGAACCTATCATCTATACACTTCTAAAGTTTCGGTTAGCTCCATTAGAACTAGTAAAGTCACTTCCGAGTGAACTGTACTTACATATTGATAACAGGTGGAAATATGCAATGGACTCAGAGAAACAAATTAGAGAAAGAAGTCTAGTCCATCTATTTCCTGATATGTTTGTAGCAAAAATTAAAGAACATTTGACAACCTACAATTCTAAATTTCTTGTCAAACAAAGAGCCTTAAAATTAATGAATGGGCTATATATTGATGTAGAAAATGAGACAAAAGCAAAATGGCAGGAAATCTTCAAAATAAAAGATATCGATGAACAATCTAAAGTTGAAATTGTTGATGCCACCGAACAAGATCCTGATGTCACCGAGCACGGTCCTGATGCTACCGAGCAAGACCTGGCTGACACTATTCAAATTGATGAAGATGTCATGGATGTAGAAGAACAGGAGCAGGAGATAATCGAAGGCACTACATATGCAAAACTTGTATCTAGTGAATCTGTGATAGTACAAGTTCAGCCTTATCCACCAATCACTCAACCTGTCTCTACTGAAGCTCCTCAAGATACAGCACAAGGAACCAAAGGTCACAAGTCTGAAGCAACAGAAGGTACAACTCAAGACAAGACCTCTCAAGCACCATCAAGCACTGAAAATGTAGTAGCTGAGACACCCAGTACCGAGACACCCAAAGACACCATAGCAGCTACAGGTACCGATCAAAGTGTTTCCTCTACCGAGCAACCTACCGAGGGTCAACAAGCCTCTCAAACTATTGTCTTGGTCCAATCGACCAAAGGTAAAGAGAAGAAAGTGAAAAAGTATAGTTTTAAAGTTGATTTGACTAAACTAGTAGTGTTGCCCAATGTGGATATCTCAAAATTAAAGGGGCAAGCACTTATTGATTTCAGTGGACTATGCAAAGAAAAGGCCAAACAAGAAAAACAAATGGCCATTCAAAAGAAGAATAAAGTACTTCAGAAGGTAAAGACACTGCTAACAAAAATGCTACCTACAGCTACAGTGTCACCTAATGCAACCATCCACATTCAACTAGATGAACTCCTTAATCACATAGAAACATCCAGAGTTGATGCATCTGAGTACTTGAGCAAGCTAAAATACAAGGAGCTTACTGGAAAAGTGATTGAAGAGGTACAAAAAGCTCTAGCTATTGGAAAAGTCAAGCAAATTCATTGCTAACTTGTCCCCTCAACTCAAGCATATTCTTTATTTATTTCAAAAACTTTGTACATTTTCCATATTCATTAAAGATATCAAGAATAAAACTGATGCAATTGAGAAAAAGATCACCAATCTCTTAAATAAGTTGACTCCTGAGCCCAATATACACCACAGAATGCAGTATACACCAAGCTGTCTACCGAGTATCTTTTTGAGACTACCGAGCAGTAAAGATGACACACCGAGTGAAACGTGTTACCAGATACATTGAACCTAGACATGCATATGAAAATGTGTTACAAGATCAAGGCACATCTAACCATTATTACATTGGAAATTGCACCGGAAGATTGTGTATGATTACAAGGACAATCTAACCAATGAAATATTTAGTTTAGTTATTGATTCGAGGAATCTTCTTTGTAAGATCGAAGCAATGAATTGGATCACCATTTTAAGAAGATCTATTTATATAGCATAAGTGAAGTGTATGTATGCATGAGGGAAGACTGTTATAGAGACACAGAGGTCACCGAGAAGGTTTTTAGAGAACAGTCAAAGAACAAAGTAAACAGAAGGGTTTACCGAGTTACTATATGGGTTACCGAGGTATGCTATAAGCAAGGTAATCTATTCTGAGCACATAGAATCTGCTTTAACATTTCACATGTAAAGTTGCAGATATTTGTAATGATTTTAGTGTAATATTGAGAAGTTGAAAGAGAAACATTTAACAGGGTAAAAGACTCTAATCAAGTCTATAAATTGTAAAGCCTCTAACTAGGTGCAACATTCAGAATAAATGTTGTAAAATCCTTTAGCAAGGTAGATCTAATAGATCTTGTTACTCCTAACAGGGTATGCTATCAGAAATAGCTAAATGTAGCTCTAATCGAGCATTCTTTATTATTGCAGTAGTGAAGTTGTGGGTGCCATCCCCACAGTAGTTTTTCTCTCTAACCAAGAGTTTCTACGTAACCAAAATATATGTGTTATGGAGTGAATCATGTATGATTGTTATCTATTTGTTTTAACTTTATTTTATGTTACTGCACTATTCTGTTTATGCATAACAGTAAAGTTATTATTCAAGAAAAGTTTTGAAGTACTGATTCACCCCTCCCCTCTCAGTACATTAGCTATCCATATTGGGCCTAGCAACAAGTCTCTTGGTTTGGATGGTTTTCCAATGTTCTTTTTCCAATCCTTTTGGCACATTTTGGAGACTGATATTTGTAAAGAAGTTAAAGAATTATTTGGTTCTAGAAGGCTTTTAAAAGAATTGAATGTGACCTTCATTTTTCTAATTCTGAAGATTTCTAGAGCTGAATCTCTCAATAAGTTTAGACCTATTAGTCTTTGTAATTTTGTTTACAAGATTTTGTCTAAGGTTCTCACTTCAAGATTGTTGGATATTCTTCCCAAAATTATTTCTTCTTAGCAAAATGGTTTTGTTCCCGGTAGATAGATTCTAGATTCCATTATTTTAGTTCATGAAAATATTGATTCTCTAACAGCTGCTAAAAATCAGGGCTTTTTTCTTAAGTTAGATATGTCTAAAGCCTATGATAGAGTGAATTGGTAGTTTGTTTTTAGGATTATGAAAGCCTTTGGATTTGGAGAAAAAGTGATTCAACTCTGTTCTCAATTGATGGAAACTTCCTCATTTGCTATTATTGTCATTGGTTCTCCTTCCAGTTTCTTCAAAAGCACTAGAGGTCTAAGGCAGGGGGATCCCATCTCCCCTATCTTGTTTACTTTTTAGCTGAAAGTTTGGGCATATTTATTTTTAAAAATGTGGAAGAAGGTAATCTCAAAGGACTAAAACCTTCTTCGTCCAATATTACTTGTACTCATGATTAGTTTGTTGATTATTTTATCACCATGGGGGAAGCTACTATTAGGGAAGCAAAAAATATGAAGAATGTTATGGATATTTATGAATCTACTTTTGGTGAAAAAATTAATTGGGATAAGAGCTCGTTGTTCTTCATCAATACCCTTGTTCAAAGACAATTAAGGATTGAAAGAATTCTTGGATGTAAAATTGCCGAGTTTCCCTCTTCTTACTTGGGGCTTCCCCTTTGTATTAAGCCTGTAGATAATTTTTGGATTAAGTTGGTTGACAGATTCAACTCTAAACTGGCAGGTTGGAAAGGGGTTGTCCTTAGTCAAGCGGGCAAGGTTACGCTACTTAAAGCTACTCTCCAAAACTTGCCTATTTATGCTCTCAGTCTATTTAAAATACCTAGAAAGTTTGTGGAGGCATTTGAAACAATCCAAAAAAAGTTTCTTTGGTCAGGAGTGGAAGACAAGAATAAAATTCCCTTTATAGCTTGTAATAAAATTTGTTCTCCCAAGGCCTCTGGGGGTTGGGTATAAGGAATATTAGTTCTATGAATAATGCCTTATTAGCAAAACAAATCTGGAGAATGAAAGGGGAGGAAAGAGAGTGCAATTTAATTTGGAGAAAGAAATATCTTCATATGCAACCTTTTGAGGA
Source organism: Cryptomeria japonica (assembly GCF_030272615.1). Lineage (NCBI taxonomy): Eukaryota > Viridiplantae > Streptophyta > Pinopsida > Cupressales > Cupressaceae > Cryptomeria > Cryptomeria japonica. The sequence goes on along the minus strand of NC_081411.1, from coordinate 327,108,543 downwards.
AGAATTTTTGGATAAATCTTTTACTGTTGAAGGCTCTACAATTTGGAATGTAGTTCAATTGGCTAAAAGTTGGGTTGCTGCTGGAAGAATGTGGAAATTGGGGAATGGTAGAAGTATAAGATTTTGGGAAGATAGATGGCTTATGGATAAACCTTTGGAGGAAATTCCAATCCTTTATGATTGGAAAGATTGGTTCAAAAATAGGCATGGGGGTTTGGTTAGAGACTACTGGAGAAATGGGAATTGGATTGAGCTTACCCAACATTGTCCGGGTTTAAAGTTTCTAGAGATTTTGTTTTCTTCTAAAATTTTGAGGGACAACAAAGAGGATAGTTTGATTTGGAGGGAAACCCCAGATGGGAATTATTCTGTGTCTTTGGCTATGGCTATCCACAACAAAGTTATGGAAGAGATTCCTATTTGGGCTAAAGTGTGGAATAAGAAGTTAATTCCTAAAGTTAATATCTTTTTTTGGATCTTTATCAAAAATAAGGTGTTGACTTTGGACAACCTTCAAAAGCAAGGATTTGTTTTTCCTAATAGGTGTTCTCTTTGTTGCAGGGAAGAAGTGTCTGCTTGCCATATTCTCCACCAGTGTATTTTCAGCCAAGAAATTTGGAAATATATTTTTAGTAGGTGGAAGTTGAGCTAGGTTTTTCCGAACTCTCTAGAGGAGTCCTGGTAGCAATGGTACTATCCTAATTCCAACCCCAAGATTGTGGAGCTTTGGAAACTTACTTTTCCTAATGTTATATAGACCATCTGGAAGGAGCGCAGTAATAGGATTTTTAGGGATAAAAGTGCTAACCCTGAAGTTGTGGTGGAAAAAATATACAAAAGTATATTTGAATATCTCAATGGTACTAATCATGGTCTAGTAGCTAAAGAAGACTTTAATGATAGGTGAAACCTTTCTACAACCAAATCTAGTAAGGAGAAGGGTAGGGAAGGTCTGGTGTGGTGCTTTCCACCTTAGGGATGGATGAAGGCTAACTTTGATGGGGCATCAAAGGGGAATCTGGGTAAAGTTGGTTATGGGGGCATTGTTAGGAATTTTGCTGGAAGTTGGCTAGTGGTAGTTGCTGGCCCTCTGGGTAGTCAAACTAGTCATTATGTTGAAGCTTCAACTGCTCTGAATACTCTGATTATTGCTAAGAAACAAAATCATGACAACTTATGGCTGGAGGGAGACTCACTAAATATTATCAAGTGCTTGAAGGGGGAAACCGAGTCATCATGGTCTATAGAAAACATAATTTTGAAAGCTAGAGAAATTACTGCTAGTTTTAAAGTTATCATAATTGAACATGCCTTTAGAGAAAAAAATTTGGTTGCGGACGGCCTGGCGAACCTAGGCGTTAATTCCGAAGCTCAAACTATTTGGCACAGGGAAGATAATATTAATTTTAGTATTAAAGATCTCCTAAGAAAGGATAGATTCATGGGGAAAGAAGGACCACATAATTATGATAGTTGAAAAGAGTAATTTATGCATTTATAGAAAGGTTATGATTACTTGGCAAAGTGGCAGAATCGCGATCAAAGATATTAACACTCCGCACACTTTGTGGGTTATCATTTTCAAAATTTTGAGAAACAATGGGAAGAAAGATTTGAGCTTGCAGAAGAATAGAGGTGACATTCTGAATTTGAATATGGGAGGGGATCTAAGGAGGGAGGCACCAAAAAATATTTCCAGATGGAAGGAAATGCCAAAAGTATGGACGAAGTTGGAAAAAGGGTCCCTGACAGAGTTTATGGAGAAGCTGGTTGATTACGATAAAGGTAGGGTTAATCTTGCAGTCTCCAAAATAACTAAAAATTGGAGTAACAAATCTTTTAAAATCCATGGTGTGAGGTTCAAATTGGATGCGGGCCTCATTGTGACTGTAATAGGTATGCCCCACTTAGGGCTCAATTTTTTTAGAGATCTTAAAGTTTCCAATAATGTGGTTAAACTTTTTCCACATAAGGAAAAGGAGAGGGCTAAAATAGGTAAAGCCACGGGGGGTTATTATGATGCCTCCAACATCAAGAAAATTTGGGGTTGGGTGTTGAATGCTATCATAGAATACGTAACACTTAAGGGTCATTTTACTAGGGCCCATACATATCACTTTGTGCTATTAAACCACTTTAGGCATGAGAAAAGGGTTTCTTTGCCCTACTATCTCTTTAGGTCCTTGTCGAGGTCTCTCAACAAATATAGAAAGAATCCCTTGAACTTGGTGCTTCATTGTGGCCTCATTTTGATAATTTATGAGCACTGCAAAATCCTTGCCATTCATGAAAACAAGAGATTGTCTGTTTCTCCAGGGAAAGGCAAGAGAAAGTTGGAGGAAGAGGCGATTCAGAGCAAAAAAAGCAAGAGCACCATTGGGATGAAAAACCAAGATGACAAGAATGACACAGAGGGAACTAGAAAAGATGGTAGTGAAATGGAAATGGACAAGTCTAGAGGTGAGGAAAGTTGGAATGATGAGGACTTGTTAGACCAAGATAGCCCAATTCACAGTGCTAACTTAGGCAATGACAACAGCCAGCCTATGGTGGAGAAGGATGATAAGGTTAATGAAGAAAAAGATATGGATTCTGAGAGAGAGAAGAATAAGGAACCTAAGAAGGAAATGACTAAGGATAGTTTGAGTAAGGATAAGGAGTGTGCTGGAGAAGGGTTCTTCCTAGATAACCTCAAAAACCTTACCGAGGCTAGATTGGGTTTTGATAGATGGATATATGAATTTGTGAAGAATTTGGAAAAAAATGGGAAGTAGATGGATGAGAAAAGTAAGGAAGACAATAGGAACTAGAAACAATGGAAGTAGGACATGGAGGAAAAAGCTAAAAAGATGGCAGCTTAGATTGACTATCTGAAAGAAGGCAAAGTGGCAATGAAAAACCTGTTGGGAATGATCCTGAATATCTTGTCTATTGTTACAAAGAACCTAGAGGATATTTATAAGGTCCTTGAAAACTCCAGTTCACTCAAACCATTGGTGGACCTTGACATTGATGAGGATTCTATCAAGACTAGGAGCGGGGAAGCTATGCCTGGTGGAGCTACAAAGAGAACTAGGGCGAGTGTGAAGAAAGTTGTTGTGGAGTCTACTAAGGATATCCCTAATCTTAGGGATAATATCAAAGATCTGTATGGGATTAGCAGTAACTTGGCTAATGCCCTGAAAAACATAAATTAGTTGCTTTTTTGTGCTTTGTTTGGTTTGACTGGTTTTTGTTGGTTTTTTGGGGCTTTTTAGCTGGTTTTTTCTAGTTGTTAGGTTGGCTTTTCTTATGTATGTTCCTTTTGGTTTCTTAATGCTTTTATCTCGTATGGATATTTTGTAAAGGGTTTTGGGGCCCCTTCAAAACCTATTTTTACCTTAATAAAAAACATTCACTTTTCATCAATATTTTAAACTATCTCTTGTGAAATAATTTTGATTTATTAAACTATCTCAATAATGTTTGTCATGTTCATTTGAATAGTGAACAATGGCAAGATGTATTCAATAGGTTATGGAATAATTGTTTAGATCCTAAAAGACTTGTTTCAAATGGTTATTGCTATTACAAATATTACCTTATGAAATACATAGCAAGGATGTTGATATTTGTAATATTTGTAGACAACCAGATTCTATTCAACATATATTCTATGAATGTTTAATAGCTAAAGAAATTTGGACTCACTTTAGTTGTAATTTGAAAGGTTGGACTTATTGTATTGTAGATTATGAAATCTTATTTGTAAAGTTCTTGGACTTAATAAAAAATATAATTATTTCTAGTTAATTATATCTAATAAAATGTTCTGGCATATTTGGGTATTAAGGAATGAGGAGAAGTTTCAAGGAGTGAAGAGGGAGTTTACTAAGCCTATAAGAGACTAATATCTTTTCATGTTGCTATGCAGGTAATAGTAACATTAGATATTTCAAGATTAAAGTTCATGAAGTTTCTAGAGGATGGGACAATTTGAGTAAATGCTTATAAGTGGTATATGGACACATCTAGGGTTATATCAAAGATGAAAAAAGACCTTTTTTGCAAGGACTAAGGGAGGTTGTTAGAGAATATAATGAAACAAAACTTGAGAAGGAAAATGGCAAAGGGAAGTAGCCTAAAGAGAATAATAAAAAGAAAAAAATGAGTAAGTCTAGATACCACGTGGTTCTAGGAGAAACCTTAATCATGGATTTTTTGAACTCAAATGAAGAAGTATTATACACTGATCCACCCCTAGGTTGGAGAGGCATTGACTAGTACAGTGAAAGTATGAAATTTTTAAATGGATACAAAATCTAGTGGAACATAGAAGATGTCTATAACTAAAAGTATTTTGGTTTAAAATGATATACTGCATGCACTTTTTTGTATAAGTTATATAGTTTTGTTAGTCAAATATAATACTTTGTATAGTTATTATATAGCTCATGGTGCCATTTTGTTGGTGTTTGTGAAAGTCAAGGACAACCCAAATAGTTACTCTTCTCATTAAGTGTATGGGTTTTTTTTGTCTATCTTTAATATTAAAAAAATCCAATGATTTACAAGGTAAACATAATCTATATCCTAACAAAAAATTAGTATGTACATATATTTGCATAGGTTCATTAAGGTAAAATCTACTTTTTTACTTAGAATTGCATATTTTATGAATAGAATTGGAATTATTTGTAATTGTATTATGAAAAATTGTGATCATTTTTGTGATAGGTAATGTGAAATTTAGTTTTTTCAATAACTAGTTAAGAAAGAGGTGTGTAAACATACAAATCACATTCTAAATGTTTATTTAAATATATAGTAAAATATTTTGCCAAAGTAATACAAAATCACTACTTGTATTAGCAGTTCATTGTGTCTAAAGGTATAACTTAATTAGTGGTATCATACTAGCTAGAGGGTATTCCATAGATTTTATAATGGACTAATTGTATTAGTACATAGAAATAATTCTCAAACAACATGATGAAGTTGGTATCCTTTTGCATCTATTATTCTCATGACAGGTAGGGGCACTTATAGTAGGAAGGTGTGTGGGGGACCACTAGTCTATGGTTGAAGGAAAATCACTCAAGTGATGCTATCCCTCTTGAAATTGAGTTTTTGAGGATCTAATTTATTAGAGACAAAATTTATATTCATTTGATGACATATTGGAATTATGATTATTAGATGCCAATTTATATACATTTGATAATGTATTTGATATTATATGTGAAATCATACTTGATGTATTATCCATATTTTGACATTTCTCTAAGGTATTGGAATACCAACATACTTGTATTATAACATTGACCTTTGTATCTTCCATCTTGATGGATTTGATATGCAATTAGCATTTTATATTGTGTTTTGTAATAAGAAAGTCATGTACTTAAATGTATTTTATGACATTTTAATAAATGGGATGTATATACTTTCCAAATAAGCCTAGGACTATTTTTACAAGTTGTACAATAGTTCAAACTATTCATGTCATTTATGCTTTGTTTAAAAATAATTGGTCTTATTTATTAACATTCTAGTTGGGTTCATTGCACCAAATTTGACTATGTAGCTATTTGATAAAATTTTCCTATCTAGAAATCATTGATTATTCTAAAGGGAAATATATTAATAGGTATTTTTAATGATGAAGGATAAATATGATATTATTTTCATCAAAATGATTGTTTCATTTTGTCTCTTGGTAGTCCTTGAAATTGATGTAAGTCATTCCTCTCATAGATTTTACTAGATCTTATCCCAGTTTGCACACCAAATCCTTTCCTTGAATTCTTTTCCTTAATTTTTGTAGTGATTGGGTTTCCAAATGGAATTGTTGTTGAATATCTATACAATTGAGAGGGGGTGTGAATCAATTAACAACAAAAAAATCACTTTAAGCTTTATTCATAGATCCAAAATAACTAGCAGAATTAATTAAACAAATAAACATGAAAGCATATGCACATAACAAATCAGACACAAGAGACACCAAAATTTACATTGAAAACCCAATAAGGGAAAAAACATAAAGAATACCAATTCTCAATATATAAACACCAGTTAAGGTGACACTGATTAAGGTGATTTTTACAAAGGATGGCTCACTACTAGGATGCTCACTGCTAGAGGGCTCACTATTAAAGAGAGAAAGATACAAGAGAATCCACCACTGAAACATAGTTTGCACTGTCAGAACTTCTTTTGGTATCAATTCACAACACAACTCGACAACAAGTAGATTATTTCAATCTCCCTTCTATTGAACACACAAATCCATACCCCAACTCATCTAGATCAACCTCTCTATATATACTATCTCTGGAAAAACATGATCCTCAATGTCAGCCAAGATTGAGATCTAAAGTAGGTCTCCACTAAAAATTCCAGTGGTGGGAAGGAATGATAAGTAGAACTCATCATGAAATTTTTTATTGAACACATCAACACACTACACACCTTGCCAATGCCACACCTAAAATATTTTCCATACCCTAAACAATCACCATAGCACTAAATAATATTAGAAAAACATATTTTGAAAAGACAAGACATCTGAGAAACCTCCAAACACTCAACACCATCTCATACATATGTTGTTGCTCATCATACCACATTGGGACCTAATTTGGACCACATGATTTAACATCAATGACAACATATAACATAATGCTAACAATCTCCCCCTATGTCATTAATGGAAACATCCATCAAGACAATAAATAAACATTATACTCTCTCTCCCACAATAATGAAAAAGATGGGAAAAACGCCCCCTATGAAACTCACTCTTGCTCTCCTTAAGAGGAAGCACCCAAGCATCAGTCCAAAAAATAATATTGCAAGCTACTCACTGAACCAATGCACACAAAAATGCACATTAATTCAAACTAGAAAGGGGCGATACCCCTAACTTCTTCTTGTACACCTTAGCACTTGAATATATCTACAATATGCTCTTTTGTAGGTACATACTCAAGTCTGAATTCTTTGTCCAACACTTTTTCCCTCAAGAAGTGGTACCTGATAGATATATGCCTTTTCTAGAATATTTATTGCATTGGTATTGTCACACATGATTGAGATAGGTTCATCAAACTATACACCTTCAAAGTCTTCTTCATCCATAAGATCTGCGTACAACATGATGATGTTGTAATGTATTCTTCTTCTGTTGTAGATAGAGACATAGAGTCTTGCTTCTTACTCAATCAAGAAACCAATCAGGAGTAAAGAAAGAATTCTCCTCCACTTGTACTTATTTTGTCATCAACACTTATGGCGCAGTCTAAATCTATATAAGTTTTCAAGGTAAAATATAAGCTCCCAGGATACCACAAACCAAATTCTTCTATGCTTTTCAGATATTTGAAAATCCTCTTCATTGCCACAACATGTGATTCTTTTGGTTCTTATTGAAATCTAGTTGCTAAACATACTGCATACATGATATCCAATCTGGTAGCTATCAAATATAACAGTCTTCCAATCATTGACCTGTAATGACTTGCATCTATCTTAGGAGATTTTTCATCTTTGGTTAACTTGCATCTAGTGGTTATAGGTTTACAAATCGATTTAGAATTCTCCAACACAAACTTCTTTAACAACTCTTTGATGTACTTGGACTAAGAAATAAAAATTCCTTTACCATTCTTATTAACTTGCAAACCAAGAAAGAAATTTAACTCACCAATCATGGACATCTCAAATTCTTTCTCCATCTCACTAGCAAATATTTTGCACATATCTTAATTTCCTCCAAAAAATATATCATAATTGGTCTGAGTCTTGGGTTTTCTCCCCGAGGTCTTGGGTTCAACTTTTTGCTTAGAATTACCTTTCCACAGACACTTATAGGTTGTTTTGTTTACCCCATGGCCGCAAGGATTAGTCTCGCCTCAAGCTCGCCCCATAAAGGGAACTCACTAGGATTGGGTTGTGGGGATACCCTGATGATAACAAAAAAAAAACCAATTACGATCTTACTTGAATTAGTCTTGAAGTATATATTTTTACCAACCAAACCCTTATAAAATCCTTGATCAATTAGGTACTTGTCTAATCTTCCATACCAATCTCTAGGGGATTATTTTAGTCCTTACAAAACCTTTTTCAATTTGCAAAAAATGTTTGGATTATCTCTCAGCGTAAAACCTCCCGATTGTTTAATGTAAACTTCTCCTTTCTATTCTCAATTTAAGAATGTTGATTTTGCATCCATCTGATAGACCTTGAAGTCTTTAAGTGTTGCAAATACCAAGAGCATCCTGATTGCCTCCATTGGAGCAACCAGGGCATAAGTTTCATCAAATTCAATGCCTTCAATCTGAGTATATACTTTGTAAACCAACCTTGCCTTGTTTCTTACAACCTTTCTATCTTCATCCATCTTGTTCCAAATTACCCATTTAGTTCCAATCACATTCTTGTCTTCTAGTCTGTTGACTAATTCCCATGTCTATTTTTTCTCAATCTGATCCAGTTCCTCTTCCATTGACTTCATCTAATTCTAATCATTACAAGCTTCTTCTATTGTCTTTGGCTCAATTTCAAATAGTAAACATAACAAGGCTTGTTCTTGAGTTGCTTTTCTTCTTTTGATGATACCTTTTCTCTTATCTCCAATAATTTAATCCTCTAAATGATACCTCTGAACATACCTTGGGGTTTTGGATGTCGATGCTCAAGCATCTTGATTATTCTTTTCTTCACTTTTTTTTTCTTCCTTCTTTTTCCTTTCTCTAGACTCATTAGATTCATATCCCCTACTTCTATTTCTAAGTCTTTTGAAGTCCTTTCATCAACTCTCACATTTGCACTTTCAACAATCTTATTCAACCTTTTATTGTGACACATATATGCCTTACTCTTTGTTGAGTAACCTAAGAATATGCCTTCATCTTCTCTATTGTCTAACTTTCCAATATTATCCTCATCTCTTCGCATATAGCACTTGCTTCCAAATAATTTGGAATATTTCACTATTGGAGTTCTACCATACCAAAGTTCATAAGATGTCTTCTCATATTTCCTTTGGTACAAAATTTTGTTAAGAGTGTACATGTTGTTGTATGAATTGCTTCTCTCTAGTATATTTCTAGTAATTCTTCTCCATTTATCATAGTTCTAGTTGCCTCTTGTATAGTTTGATTCTTTCTTTCAAATACACCATTTTGTTGTGGTGTCTTGGGGTAGATAACTATCTTCTAATGCCATGTTTCTCACATAAGTCATTGAACTCATTAGAAATAAATTCTTCTCCTGTGTCAGATCTTAAGCACTTGATTTTTCTATCAACCTTATTCTAAACTTTTGCCTTGAATATCTTGAACTTCTCTAACTCCTCAGACTTATCTCTTAAAAATGCAACCCAAGTCATCCTAGAATAATCATCAATCGGTAACATGAAATACCTCTCACCTTGCAAGCTCCTTATTCTGGTTGGACCACATAGATCTATGTGAACCAAATCTAGTAATCTGATGGATGAGTACTCTTTTCCTCTGAATGTGCTCTTTGTCTGATTTCCTACTTGACATTCCTTGTAGATGTTATTCTTTTATTTAGTAAATCTCAATAAATTTCTCATTGCAGTCGTTGAACTAATATGTACCAAGTTGTCAAAGTTGATATGACACATCGTCTGGTGCCATAGCCAGTTGTCATCAAGTTGAGATATTAAATAGTGTCTTGTAGATCCTTCCAACTGATACATATTTCCATTTGTTCTCCTTCCAGCTACAATAACTATTGTGGACTCCTTCTGGATCTCACATCCATTATCCTAAAAAATAACATTATATCCATTTTCACACATATGTCCAAAAATCAAAAGATTATGATGCAAACCTTTCACATAGTAGACATTGTTAGAGTTATGTTTTCCATCAAAAGTAATTGAACCAATTCCAATAATTTGTGTTGTTTGATCATCTCCGAACCTAACAAAATCTCCATCATACTTTTCAATATTTATGAGATTACTCTTATCTCCAGTCATATGATTTGAACATCCACTATCAATCAACCATTCATTTTTATCTCTTTTAGAATGAAAAGTAGTAGCAATAGTTATAAATGTCAAACCTAAGAATATCCTTTTCTACTAGAAATAAATAATCACCTTCTTCATAGTCAGACTCATCATCTGAGATATCAACATCATCCTTAACATAATAAGATTTCTTATTGAACTTTCCCTTGTTTTCTGTAAATTTTTGTCTAGTTCCTTTTTCCAGAAATCTAGCTAGTAGCTATATGACCAATCATTCCACATCTAAAACATTTAAAAGGTAACATACCTTTCTACTTGTCAATAACTTTCTTCAGTTTCCTCAAAAAAATTTCTTCCACCTCATCTGTGCTCTCATCATCATTCAGACAATCTTCAGATGCTTTTAATGTTGTCTCTAATTTGTCTTTTTCCTTTCCAAACTTTCTTACTTCAAATGTAGTCAGGGTACCAAATAGTTGTTCTCTAGTGAACTTCTTCAGATTGTAGGTGTCATCAATAGTTGAGATCTTATCACTATAACTTACTGGTAAAGTCATCAAGATTTTGTCAATAACATATTCATCATTCAAAGTGCATCCAAGTTCTCTGATTTCACTCACAACATTATCAAGCTTCTCAAAATAGCTTAAAATGTCTTCTCCTTCTTCCATATTCATGTTTTTATGCCTTAACTTAGTTGTTAGCCTCTTTGTCAACTTAACTCTTTTATTTCCTTCATAGATGTCTTTCAGGTTCTGCCAAACCTCATAAGCAGTATTCAAAGAGATAACTGTTGGCAATTCAATTTTTGATAATGCACTAATGATAGCATACCTTTCCTTTTCATTTTCTTCATAGGCTTGAACCTCTTCTAGAGCAGTAAGACCATTCACCGATTGAACATACTTGGTCTCCATAGCCTTCCAAGTGTTGTAATCTAGAGAAACCAGATAAACTTTCATCTTCACTTTCCAGAAAGTGTAACCAAATCCTTCAAAGATAGGAATGGATAATTTGTGTGCCATCGAATCAAGATCTATGTCAAGCGATTAAGTTACATATCAAGTAACCAAGGATCTAATACCAATTGTTGAATATCCAGGAAACTGAGAGGGGGGTGAATCAGTTGACAACAAAAAATTCCCTCTAATCTTTATTCACAGATTCAGAACAACTAACAGAATTAATAAAATAGATAAACATGAAAGCATATGCACATAATAGACTAGGCAAAAGAGACACTAGAATTTACATGGAAAACCCAAGAAGGGAGAAACCCTGGAGAATACTAATTCTCAATATATAGACACCAGTTAAGGTAATTTTTACAAAGGATGGCTCACTGCTAGGATGCTCACTACCCAGAAAGTCTCACTACCGAAGGACTCATTTCTTAGAAACACTAGTACATTTGGGCCTACTTTCCAACGGCTAATTGTTGGATTTGCGGTGACCAAACGTCAGACTTCTGACAGACTTTGTCATTGAAAACTTGTCGTCAGGTTTCCCAATGATGCCATTTGGGTCAGTAGTCCGACGATGTAATGATGTCATCTAAGAAAGGCTATATTTGCACCCCTCACCACAAATATCAGTGGATTTCCATCGGATTTCCGATGGATGTTATGATTGCTCCTCAACAACCATCCGACATGGAAGTGACGTCGGATATACAACATCCTTGTCAGACGTTTCATTAGTTGTCATCGGAATTCCGATGGTGAGAGATGATGTGGGTCAAATGGCTTTGCCATCGGTGAATGAAAGAATTGAATGAGTTCTATTTTTAAAAATTGCATTAAACATTTATTATTTATTTGATTCAGTGTTATTTGAAAAAAATAATTATCAATGATGTTTCCTTTCTCCAAGAATTGTCTAGGATATTTTCGTTAGATAATATGTAACATCGAATGACTAAATCTTTTCTTTACAAATGCTTATTTTATTTAATTATTATCTAATCATGAATTAAAATTTATATTTTTATGGAAGCAAAACATACAAGCTTTAGAGTCACGTGCAAGAAAATTTCCTAAAAGAAAGCAAGCAGGCATTATCTTGAATGACATGGAAACAAGCTCATCAGCTGCCTAGAAGAGAGCAATTGGAGAAAAGCAGAGGAAAGTGTTAAAGGGTGATAAATAGATAGAGAGTATACAATACAAACAAACAATGTCTGGAGTGTCTGATGTGACATGTCTAATTTATGTTCGGAGGGACTAACTGGATTTGGAGTTCTTGTGAAACCTATTAGGCCACACTTTGGAGGAAATCAATGTTTTCATGCAAGGAGAACCTTTTTATGAGAATGATGCTTTTGCACCGAAGGATATTTGGAAGTCAATATCCAAAAATTTCTATAGTGTGGAACCAGAGTTGGCGGACTCAAAGTAATTTTCAGCTTTCAGAAGACCAAGAGGTTATGTACACAATCTCCCAATAGAAGGGCGATTTCAAGCATTACCTCTCCCCCTCATGAATATTCAGGAAGTACTTCCTCAAACAAAGGACTATTGGCCTCCATGGGATCAAAGAAAAAAATTGAAGCATAGACTCTAGACGACGTGGTGGTGTCCTTCACGAAGAACTCTGCACTATAATTAAAAATTCATGAGGGAAACTTCAAGATAGTGAAGAGAAATACAATCTTGAAAAGTGGGAAGAATGAATCTTGGTTTGAGTGGGGCCAAGTAAGGTGGCTCCTCTAGAGGTTGACGAGATAGAAATCATATTAGGATTTGAAAAAGATCACACTCGTGGAACTTTGTGTGCGAGTGATCGATTGCAGTGTTTGGGTAATCCATTCCAAATAGATATAGTTGCATGCCATCAGGATAAAAGTCTTTAATCAAGACATTACCCATTTGGAATGCAACTGTATCTATTTGGAATGCATTACCCAAACACCACAATCAATCACTCGCACATGAAGTTCCACGAGTTTGATCTTTTTCAAATCCTAATATGATTTCTATCTCGTCAACCTCTAGAGGAGCCACCTGACTTGGCTCCACCCAAACCAAGATTCATTCTTCCCACTTTTCAAGATTGTATTTCTCTTCACTATCTTGCAGTTTCCCTCATGAATTTTCAATTATAGTGTAGAGTTCTTCATGAAGGACACCACCACATCATCTAGAGTCTATGCTTCAATTTTTTTCTTTGATCCCATGGAGGCCAATAGTCATTTGTCTAAGGAAGTGCTTCCTGAATAGTCATGAGGGGGAGAGGTAATGCTTGAAATCGCCCTTCTATTGGGAGATTGTGTACATAACCTATTGGTCTTCTGAAAGATGAAAATTACTTTGAGTCCGCCAACTCTGGTTCCACACTATAAAATTTTTTGGATATTGACTTCCAAATATCCCTCGGTGCAAAAACATCACTCTCATAATAGAAAAAAGGTGCTCCTTGCATGAACACATTGATTTCCTCCAAAGCATGGCCCAATAGGTTTCATAGGAACTCCAAAACTAGTTAGTCCCTCCGAATATAAATTAGACATGTCACATTAGACACTCCAGACATTGTTTGTTTGAGGTCCGTACTCGGGCTACTCATCTTGGTGAAAACTCTCAAAGTGATATGATCCTTCCTTCCATTTTCTACACCCTATTTTCTAACCCATACCTCATAACCTTTACCTCACTTCCTATCATTATTACCTTCCATCTACCTTTCATATCTCCTATCTTAACCTCCTTCACTTTCCTACATCCTATCCTAAACCCTAACCTCATACACACTTACTGTTACTTCACCTACCTAACCCCATTCCATCCTTCACATCCTTAATTTATCTCCCCCCATTCACTTTCCTACCTTCCAAACCCCTAACATATCCTAACTTACTCTTTCACCATTACATCCTTCATCACTTACCTCCCTATCTTATCATCTTTCACCATTTTATACCACCTTCCTAATGGTACACTTATGCTCCCTTCCAAAACACCGACAAAAAATAGCACTCGATCACTACACAGTGCTCTCGCAGTTCTCCAGCAAGGATATCACCTCAATTTGTACATATTCACCTCAATTTGAGTAGTAGCAGATATCAGAGCATAGATTAGTGATGGACAACTATAGTAGTAGTTTCCCACAAGATCACGAGATGGATCTATCACTGAGTCTACTTTCTTTGTTGCCTCTGTCAGATGAAGGGAAGCAGTGAGGAACAACTAACACCTCTCCTTATAGGGGTTCCCTATTCTAGATGGAGGCTCACCTTCACTGCTTCAGATTCCGAGATAACCTTCATTTAATGTGCAGTGTAGGTTAGGGTCATTGATTTCAGTCACTTCACTAGCCATGTTTGCGAGAAAAATGATCAATTGATCGATGGTTTATTAGCTAAATGGACATTGGTCGGTTCTACAGTCATGTCTACAAGAACAATGATAAATGGAGAGAGGGGTTATGTGAGAGCTGTTAGGAATCCCATAGATACTAAGAGGGGGTGGTGAATCAGTATCTAACCAATGAATAGAATTTCTTAACTTAAAACATGTAAAACATATTATAACAGTGTATCGGTAAGCAAGAAATAATGCAATAAACAGAATCAAGAACATCCACATGAAAAGCACACCATAACACAAGGTTTTAACGAGGAAACCTAGTGTGGGAAAAACCTTGGTGGGATTTGTGACCCACAATATTCACTCACTGGCCAATAAGAGAATATTACTTACAATAGGGGCCTGCACATGCAGGAAGGCCAACTGCCTAGAGCTCACTGCTCAATGGGAAGTCTCACTGACTTACAATGAGGATTATACAAATCCATTATCTTGTACTGCTTTACAATAGCATCTATAATGCCTGATCTAGTAACAGTTGCTGCTTTGCTTCTTACATAAACCCTTAGCCTATATTTCGCATAATAGGTCTGCCTATTATTTTTCTTCAATGGTTCCTCACTCCTTACTCATTACCAAATGTCTACAATGATCTCTTTTATATATAAGAGTCATTTTACAATTTTCCAAGTCGGCTTACAAAGTTTTTACAATAATAAACAAAATATAATATAACAAAATCCTGTCAGCCTCTGTGTCGGTATACTTCTTTTCTTTGTGCCGGTGCCAGTGTCCTGAGTGCCGGTGTAGAGTGTGATCTATTGATGCCGGTATAATGCCTTTGCCAGTGCCATAGGATTTCAAAGTTGTCATCAATGACAAAACCTTCAATCATATACAATGTCTCATTGGAGTGTGCATATGCCAAAAATCTCCCCCTTTGGCATTGATGGCAACACTCATGAGAAATTTCAAAAATAATGTATCTAAAAATGTAAAGTCCAAAAATGTTACCAAAAATGTTTGTGCTCCCCCTAAGCATATGATTCCTGTGATATTGAATTTTCTCATCCCACTACTCCCCCTTTGGCATCAATGACAAAGGTTGTCAAGATGTCAGGAGAGTTTGTAATTTCAACCTTGTAACTGTGTGGTTACAATTTGAAAAAGATCTCCCAAAATCAAGTTTATACTATCCATAAACTTCTTGCTATCCTTTATTGTTGTCTCTGTTCTCTTCACTGTAGCGGTGAGATGTTGCAAATGCTTTGCCAGTGTTTTCTGTTCTTGTAATAGTGCTTTAGATACTTCCTTCTATAGTGATGCTAGATAGTCCAATCTTGGACTCAGTTTTAATCTCAGATGCTTTGCCTTATTCACAATTCTCTCTTTTTCTCTCTCCAAATTAAGTAATTCTTCTTCAAAATTTGATATCTTTTCCTCAAAAACTGATAGTGTATCTGGTGAGTTAACAAAATTATCTACAAGTTTATTGATCTCATCCTATACCTTGCTCATCTTCTTGTCTATATCTACAGTCAAAAAGTGTGTCTTACAGGTATCTTTGTACAAATTTTTGTACTCTTTCAATAAATTACATAATTCTGGTAGAAGTGTGTCAAAATCTCTATTACACTTCTTTATTTGCTCATCAAAGAATTTCTATTTTTCAATTTCTACTTTATCCTTCAATGACTCTTCCTTTATTTTCTCAATGTTTTCTGTGATATATTTACACAATGTATCAAGTTGTCCTAAAGAATCTTTATTGTCTATATTACAGTTAGGAGCAATTACCTTCAAAATTGGTATGGTATCATCAATTGCCTTATAAGCTTGTGAGCTGCAGTCTGTTATCTTTTTGATTGAATCTAATAGTACCTCAGTCATATTAGTTGATTTGAAGCCTGATGATGAACCAACAATCTGAGTACCGGTGGAAATAACCAAGCTTGTATTGACCTCTGGTAGGTCTGTTTGTGTTTGCATTTCTTTAAGCAATGGTTTTTCTATTTCTCCAGTTGCCGGTGGCACTGTTTCCTTATGTTCCTATTCCTATTGTTGTTGTTCCTATTCCTGTTCTTGTTGTTGTTGTTCCTATTCTAGTTGTTGTTGCATTGTCTCAGTCTGAGTCTTTGCCTTTTGCTCTTTGTCTTCTACCAGTTTCTCCTGTGTGTTTTTAGTTTGCTCAGCTACCAGAGGCTCACTAGCCATGTCAGTCTTATCAACTATATCTTTGTCTACCACTATGTTGATCTTTTGAGTATCAACATCCATAGTATATAAGACTTCAAGATTAGTATTACCATCCTCTACATCCATATTCTCAGCTGCCGGTTGATCTTCTATAGCTGTTGTTTTTACCGGTGGTGTAATCAGAGGAGGTGGGGGTAAGTTGTCTCTAACCTTGATACTAGGTGGTCCACCAACTTTACCTTTACCATTGTCTCTATCTTTGTGATAAACTTTTATGGGTTTGGGGTTCTTGTATTCTTCTTGTTTTTCTTTTTCAACTAAGAATATATGCCATCCATTTTCTGTTTCCTCAGTCATCATTAATTCTTCCAACCATTGAAGCAATGTGTCGGTGTGCAGTAGAAAATAATGACTGGTTGGCTTGAACAATTATGTCATCAATTTCTTTAGGTGAGTTTACCAGATAAACAACAAGTAGCTTTTCAATCTTTATTTTCTTGTCCAGATCTATTACTACTTGTCTTCTTGCTTCCAGTCTCTTAAATAGTTCATTTGGAATTTCATTTACTACTTCCATAAAAAACTTCTTATACATATCCATATGTAATATAACACTATTTTCAACTTGTTCTTTTTCATGAGCTGTTAAAGTGTCATATATTTTCTCTATATTTTTCAATTTACCTTCCTTTGTAATTTCATTCAGCAGTATATCAAGAGGGGCCAAGTCTTTGTTTGTCCTCTTCTTCTTTTTGGGTGTCAGTTTCTTCTTCTTTGGTGTAGCCTTTCTTACCGGAGATCTCATTGCTTGTTGTTTTTGTCTTGTCCTCCTAGGTGAGGGTGTGCTTGCCAGTGAGGGATCTCTTTTCCTTAAAACTCTTTTGAAAGTTGCAGGCATGTCACTCCCCAAAGAAGTACCTACCGGTGATAGGTGAGTTTCAGGTTGTGGAGCTGCTAACTCATCCTCTGTTATACCGGTTTTCTTCAACACATCTTCTTTGATGGCCTTTGCTTGTCTAGAACCTTTCCTTACAACTGCCTCAACCTTTTTCACTCTTTTCTTTGATTGTATCTGGCTTTCAATAGTTTCTGCACTACCAAATATTTCTTCCTTAGGTTCTCTGGGGGCTTCTAGAAGTGCTTTATCATATGTTTCTATTATATGATCATCTATTTCATAACCCATCTCAGTTACCCAAATTGTCCTAGGGATGACTGCTTCCATCCAGATTTCATCCTTCTTGATTACAAAGAATATTTCATCTTTGTATTTGTCGACAATCTTTTGTGATAACCTGATTCTTTTCTTCATTTTGGCCTTTAATGCTTGAAAGAAGTCATGAATATTGTTTTCCTTGTTTTCTCCCACGTTATTGAATAGTTCTGTTAACTATTTACCTACCGATATATCATAACCAAGTTCTTTGTAGCCTATACCGAGAACCTGTTTTGTTATATGCAGCATCAGACATACTAACATATTTCCAAATCTGAAAGTTCCTCTTTTGTCCTTCTTAATCTTTCCAAGGTTGTCAATTAATTCATCTTTTAGCCATTCACATATATCAATCTTTGCATTTTCTGCGACCATATCATAAGCACTCTTAATGCATAAACTTGAAACTAAATTGAGTCTATTTGCATGAGTAGCTTTATACCCTAATATCATGCTGATAAATCTCACATTAATGTCTGTTACATCATTAACTCTTAGGGACCTTTTGTCGAAAGTTGCACTAGTTAGGTTTGTAACTAGGTCATTGGATACCTTCTTGGTTTTATCTGGCCTTTTATCGGTGGTCGATAACCTTGTGACAACTTTCACAACTTCCTAGTTAGTGATTTTGTGGACTACATCTAACCAGAAAAATTCACCATGTACCCTGCTTAAGACTATCCTAATCACATCCTTGGGGAATTCAGGAATGCTAAAGATCTCTGTAAATCCTAGGGTTTCAATGATCTTGTGTTCATCTTTTACATTGCCGGTTTTATCACATATCACAGTTTTAAACATGGTTTTGATCTCTTCATCTCCTAGTTCCTCAATGTTGCAGTGGATTTAAATTCTAGGGTCTTCAGCATAAACAACTCCCTTGGGAATTTGAGAAAAAGCACCTAAGTTATCATCTTTCTTTGCTACCTCGGGAACTAACTAAAATACGGGCCTAGGTCTTTTTATCACTTCGATAATAGTAGGGTTTGCTATATATTCAATTGCAGAGGTGGATGCCATGATTAAATACCTTTTACTACCTTTAGGATGGATGAATGCTTGGAGTGTTTTTGTCTCTTGCTTGTAATGCCTTAGCTCGGAATCTTCGCGCTCTTCATAGGTTTGAAATCTTGGTGAAATGAAATGGAGCCAAAACCTCAATTTTTTAGTGTCTTTTTGCCATCTACCACATTAAATGCATGTCGGTTAAGTGTTCTCTTAACATTGTTTGTTGGTAAAAAGTAATTTTCAACTTCTTATCTCTAACCGAGGGAATAATAGCACATGTGCCATTAGATTGTCAAACCCTCAAGGAAACTTTCTTCAATTAGATGCTGGTGGAGCACTGCTCTATCCTTCCAATGAAGCATTGGTTTTTTCTACCGGTGTAGGAGTATTCCCAATATTTAGATCAGCTTTTCTAATCCATTGTTTTGAGAATTCTTGCTTAACCTCTTCAACTTTTGCTTTACCTTTCAAGCTATAACTTTTGTTGTCTACCAGTGTTCCTTTACTTCTACAGAATTTTGCAATATGCCCAATCTTGTTACATGCATAACAAGTTACATTATTCTTCTGAATAGCTTTCCCATAACCTATGTCGGTTTGTGTTCTACATTGATTAGATAAATGTCCAAATCTTCCAAAAACATAACATCTCACATTCATTCTGCAATTTTCAAAGTTGTGACCAACTTTGCTGCATTTAGAACATTGACCGGTGGGTGTGTTGATATTTTGATAATTTCTAGATCTACATTCATATGCTCTATGACCATACTTATTATAGTTAAAGCATTTTCCATTGAATTTATAAGCATTAGGTTGTCTTGCCGGTTTGCTATGATCCTGAGTATTTGCAGTACCAGAGCTTTCACCAACTTCAAAGCAAATTCCAGAAGTGTCACCTTTAGGTTTTTGATTCTTCAGCAAGGTGCCAAGTTCCTCTGACCTTTTCTTGAATTTTTCTTTATGTTGATTTGCAATTTCTAGTTCTCTTTCTAAGACTTCTTTTTGTCTCATTAGTTCATTCGAGTCATTCTGAGTATGCATCAGATCTGTCTTCAACATGTCATTTTCATAGCTAATTCATGTGTTCTCATTTGCTGCATCACTTAGTCTTTTGGTCAATTCTTCTTCATTCTTCTTCCTATCCTTAATCTCTTTGCAAAATCTTATAGTCATATCTTGCATCTCATTCTTTGTTGTCATGTTCTCTTGTTTCAACTTGCTTATCATATCATTAAGTGATTCCTTTTCATCATTCTCATTTTGCAATTTTTCACAAAGTTCTCTTCTCTTATTTCTTGCAACAGTAAAATTTTCTTGAAGTGCCTGAATGATATCCTGAGCTGCCCTTAAATCATCTTCTAGTTTGATATTTTTCTATTTCTCTACATCATAGTCTGTAAGAGCTCCTTCAAGTTGCTTCATCAGATTCTCCATCTTTATTGGTGTCAAGATCTTCCTCAAGCTGTTAGGCTTCTAAAAATAGAGGACTAGGCTCTGATACCAATTGTTAGGAATCCCACAGATACTAAGAGGGAGGGGGTGAATCAGTATCTAACTAGTGAATAGAATTTCTTAACTTAAAACATGCAAAACATATTATAATAGTGTACCGGTAAGCAAGAAATAATGCAATAAACAGAATCAAGAACATCCACATGAAAAGCACACTATAACACAAGGTTTTAATGAGGAAACCTAGTGTGGGAAAAACCTCGGTGGGATTTGTGACCCACAATATTCACTCACTGGCCAATAAGAGAATATTACTTACAATAGGGGCCTACACATGCAGGAAGGCCAACTGCCTAGAGCTCACTACTCAATTGGAAGTCTCATTGACTTACAATGAGGATTATACAAATCCGATATCCTATACTGCTTTACAATAACATCTATAATGCCTGATCCAGTACCGGTTGCTGCTCTGCTTCTTACATAAACCCTTAGCCTATATTTCATACAATAGGTTTGCCTAATATTTTTCTTCAATGGTTCCTCACTCCTTACTCATTACCAAATGTCTACAATGATCTCTTTTATATATAAGAGTCATTTTACAATTTGCCAAGTCGGCTTACAAAGTTTTTACAATAATAAACAAAATATAATATAACAAAATCCTGTCGGCCTCTATGCCGGTATACTTCTTTTCTTTGTGCTGGTGCCAGTGTCCTGAGTGCCGGTGTAGAGTGTGATCTATTGATGCTAGTATAATGCCTTTGCCAGTGCCATAGGATTGCAAGGTTGCCATCAATGACAAAACCTTCAATCACATACAATGTCTCATTGGAGTGTGCATATGCCAACAGGGGCCCCTACTATTCTATGGTGGAAGAAGATCTATTCCATATGATTTTTTTCTGGTCGGAGGATCGATCCAAAGTTGTTATGCTCCATCCTGGGGAAGAGGGATTGAAGTCGGTCGGTCCAAAGGATGGAGGTAGTTCACCCTCGATTGAGGAAGTTAGGTTCTCGACAGTTCAGTTGAAGGGAGGGAGGCTCTTAGGGAACCCCACTTAATTCTATTTCGTTATCCCAGTGGATTGTTCCCCCTCGTTACTGGGGGTGAGGCTATCCTTCATACCTAACTAATTTGGATGGTAATAGTAGACTAATTGGAGAGGTTGGGTAGTTCAACTAGTGCTTAGAAGGAAGCTAAACAAATAAGAAACAACTTTATTGGAGAGAAATGTTACCAAGGGGTGTGGGTAGGCCTTCACTATCATTGGATTGTTCTCCCTCGTTATTGGTTTAAATCCTAAACCCATACACCCCTAACAAAATGCCAAACGGCTTACAAATGGGCTCAAAACATGCCCTTATTACATTAAATAATGCCCAGACTTGAAAATGCCCCTAAACAGATGGCAAAAACAAAAACATAACAAAATTCCTACCATGAAGCTGGAAAGTTTCCCATCACCTCGTATCTTGGTATTGCTGCTCCTGTAGCACCACTTCATTCCATGGCTGGTTCCCTGCAGAGGCGGGATTTTGTAATGGTAGAGGCGAGACGAAGTAATGGCAGAGGTTGATGGGACGAAGATGCAGGATTTATAGAATAACTTGGTCTTTTCTTTTTTTTTTAAAGTAATGCACACGGTCATTGGAATTTTGACAAACGTGGGCACTTTTTCTTAAAAAACCCAAATGTCATTGCCAATTCCTTCTCCATAGAAACCAATGTTGCATTATCATTGGAATTCTAATGAAATCAGGCATTTTTTCAAAAAAAATCAAATTTGATCACAATATACCTTCTGCATCGGAAATATTCGTCAGAATTTTAGGCCAAATGTATTAGTGAAAGAGGCTCACTACTGAAGAGAGAAAGATACAAGATAATCCACCACTGAAACATAGTCTGCACTGCTAGAACTGCTTTTGGTATCAATTTTTAATACAAATAGACAAATATAGGATTCTTTCAATCTCACTTATCTTCAACACACAAACTCATCCAAATCAACCTCTATATATATTATCTATGAAAAAACACGATCTTCAATGTCTGCCAAGACAAAGATCCAAAACAGGTCTCCACAAAACATTCTAGTGGTAGGAAGGAATGAGAAGTAGACCTCATCACAATGTTCTATTAGAAAGTTCAAATAACCGAAAGACAACTGAGAGGGGGGCATGAATCAGTTGTCTTAGATTACCAGAACATTTAGCAATTAAAAATTTAATACCGAAACCCAAATCATTAATACCGGAATGCTTAAACCAAATACCAAAATATCAGTTAAACCAATTAAGCATAAACAATAATCAAAGAATAAATACCATCCACATGACACCAATATTTATACGTGGAAAACCCTGTAAAGGGAAAAACTGTGGTGGGAAGCCTACCCATAGTCAGATAATACTTTTGCAGTAAGTATGTGAATTAAAATTGAGGGGCCTGCACTTGCAAGAAGGCCAACAACCTAGAGCGCACTGCTCATCACAAAAGGAGTCTCACTGACTACATATAAATCCATACTACAATCCGGAGAAGTGATTGAACTGCAAAGATATCATCTCCTATGCCTGAGTACATTTCTGGTTAAGCTCAATAC